>NW_026057967.1:0-121792 GCF_023721935.1 Panthera uncia | reverse complement strand
GAATGGATGTGTTTGTCAAAATGAGGAAGAGGGGATAAAATCAGACATGTGCTTTGTACTTTTCATATTATAATAGATTATTTTGGAGCAGTGAGATGGAAAAGGTGCAGAATAGTGACGGATGGATAAGAATAATAAATGGGACATGAAAAGATGGGAAGCCCAAGAATAAACTTGAGCTGACAAGCATAAAATCGATGAGAAAGTAAGCGAGATATGCACCTGAAAGATGTGCAAAGGTCTGAAAGTAGTGGGGAAATGGCAGCTAGGCATTAACAAATTGACCTCAGATTGGGCTTTATGGGGAAAATCAAAAAAGTGCAAGTGGGGCTCCTTCAATTTTCTCCTTCATTCACTGGAACATTTGAGTGGAATGGGTTGATTCTATTCAAGAAGTCCTGAGCTTAGCGAGGAGGTGCTCCCTAAGATTTCTGTTGATCCAATGAATTAGACGGTGTTGTTGTTATTGTAGTTGCAGAATAAATAAGTAAGTAAGTAAATAAATAAATATTGTAATGCAGGAATAAAAGCTGTGGAGCAGACGTAATGTAAATAGATAATAGATAGACTCTGTTTTCTTGAAAAATATTCTCACGTAAGCTTCCTTTGTGTCATTTACAATATAATTTATATAATTATATTGTGTGTGTGTGCATGTGTGTGTGTGTGTGTGTGTGTGTATACTGATCTAATTCAAATACTACTCCCTCCTCTCAAGCCTTTCCAGATTGCTCCACCATGCAGAACTGGTAGCTCCCTAGGCAGACTTCTCACACCATACGTATTTCTCATACAGCATTGAAAACATGACATTATGACCTGTTCATGCCTGTCTTATGCATTGTGAGTCCCTTGAAGACAGGGGCAAAGCCTTACAGATCTGTATATCCTCTGGACCCAACAGAGTCGGATGCCCCATAGTCACTCAAGAATTGTATGGTGAATCAATGAATCAGTAAGCAAATGATGTTACTACTGAAGTTTCTATTCCCCTGGAACCTCTTGAACCTTAGCTGCCCTCTAGAAAATCATTTCTCAAACTGAGGTTTGTGGACCATTGGTAGACCTTAAATGCCTTCTTTGGAATTACTGTGTTCACCACGCATTGTTCTGAGAAACACAGTATAGGCAAAAGCAGGGGCATTTTTAATCATATTTTCAGAGCAGTCGTTTAATCATAGCATAACCTTCTCTTAGACCCACTGACCCTTCCACTGGAAAGAAACAAAACAGTGCATTCACTCCTTGGCCTCTATAACCACACAGCAATCTGAACCGCATCACCAACACAGTGTTTCCCTCCAGCTGTCACAGACTTGCTGATGCTGAGACTGAGACAAAAAACCCAGAGCGGGAGGGTCAGTGTAATTGAATTAAGTGTGTGATAGGATGGGCATCACACGCAGTATTCAAAGCACCACACTTGAAGCAACTGCCTGTGGACTCTTGTTCTCCCAGCTGACTGGTACCTTACTTCTTAATGACTCCTACCTGCCAAAGGGCTGTTTCTATATCTAGAAGGTTGACAGGCTCTAAAAACATACCTGAAATCATCAGCAATCACCAGCATAAGTTAAAAAAGCAACACCGCCTCACTCCCTCATGGCTGATTCCTGCAGGCAAACTGGAGAGCACAGCATGATTCTGCACAGGACTGTGAAACCTGTGGAACGTTCCAGCCTCCTCACCCTCCTGTGCAGAATCATGCCGTGCTCTCCAGAGTTCACTTTAAGACCATGCATTTGGGAGGATTTTAATACAGTGCTTAACATTTATTGAGCCTTTGTTATGTGCTAGGAGATGGGCTAGGTGCTCCATTGATATAATTCAAGTCCTCAAAATAACCTCAAATATATTGTCCATTAAAAACATTTTTTAATACATTTATTTATTTTTGAGAGATGGAGTGAGACAGAGCACAAGCAGGGGAGGGGCAGAGAGATAAGGAGACATAGAATCCAAAGCAGGCTCCAGGCTCTAAGCAAGCGTTCAGCACAGAGCCTGATGCGGAACTCGAACCCATGAACCGTAAGATCATGACCTGAGCTGAAGTTGGTCACTTAACCTAGGCACCCCATAATTGTCCATTTTTTTTTTTACACATATGATACTCAGTCTTATAGAGGTGAAAAAATGAGTGACCAGATGTCACATAGGAGAAATACAGACACAGGGTTTACACCCAAATCCATGATGTCAAATGTTCTTTCTACTTCGTCATATTCTCTCTCAACACAGAAGTAACAATGATAAAAATAACCTTTTTTTTTTTTTTTTTTTTCTCCTCTCCTTTCTGCACTGTCAAATGTCTCAGAAAAGTGGTCTAGGTCCACTGGGCCCATTTTCTACCTCCTGCTTTCTCCTTAATCCCAGCATTCTGACTTCTGGCCCCATTGTGGGTTGAATTGTGTCCCCTTAAAATTTGTTTGTTGAAGGCTTAACCTCCAATATGGCTGTATGTACAGACACAGCTTTTAAAAGTTTTTTTTTTTTAATGTTTATTTAATTTTGAGATAGAGAGTGGGTGTGAGCTAGCAGAGGGACAGAGAGATAGGGAGACAAAATCTGAAGCAGGCTCCCCAACATCAGGGCAAAGTCTGACGTGGGCCTTGAACTCACGAACGGTGAGAGATCATGACCTGAGCCAAAGTCGGACACTCAGCCAACTGAGCCACCCAGGTGCCCCTAGAGATATAGCTTTTAAGGCAGTGTTAACATTAAATGGGGTCATAGGGACCCTGATCCAATGTAACTGGTGTCTTTATAAGAAGAGAGAGAGACACCAGGAATATATACACACACAGGAAAGGCCGTGAGTGAGCACAGCAAGGAAGCAGCCATCTGCAAACCAGTGGGAGAGGTGTCAGGAGAAACCAAGTCTGCAGGCATCTTGATTTTGGACTTGCAGCCTCCAGCACTGTGAGAACATAAGTGTGCTGTTCAAGCCCTCCAGTCAGTGGCGGTCTGTTATGCTAGTCCTAGGAAACGGATACACCCACATATATTCAAATGATCCACAACACTAATAAAAGCGGGTCTTGTTACCCGCAAAGTTTGCTCAGTGAGCACGAGACAGTCGGGCAGCCAATGATATCATCTAATCTTTGCAACACCCTTCAAAAGAGGGATCTGCATCCCCGTTTTATAGATGAGAAAACTATGGTTTGGAAGGTCTAACTTGTTCAAGGTCAAATCACTGGTTAGTCATGAGGCACACAGGTGTCTTTAGCACCTTAAAGTCCAACTTTTTAAGCATTCTGCTGAGATTGTTAATAAAAATCATGACTCTACAGAGAGCTTTTGCTCTAAGTCTGACTGTGTATCATCTCATTTAAATACTGATGAAAATGCTGTGGGAGACCTATTCTCGCCCTTATTTTACAAGGAATAAACTGGGACTTACAGAGCTTAAGTAACTTACTCAGGGTCACATAGCTAGTAAGGGACAGAGCTGGGATTTGATCCCTGGTTTTAGAGATGGCAACAGTTATATATTTTGGTCTAAAATCCTAGCAGAAAAATGTTTCAGGCTGCCAGTGAACCCCCCATACCTCAGGGGAAACATGTCTGAGCGCCTTCGAGAGATCACCATGGTGGCTGTTGAAACTGTACTGATTTAGAAACAAAGAGAATAGGTGTGGAAGGGATGCTGTCTCAGAGGTGGAAAAACACCGAAAAGTCCGTTTGCTTTGACACATTTGGCTGCCCAGAAATGGAGGTTCAAGAAGGCTGGGTGGTTTGTCCGAGATTAAAACCAGAACCAGGTGGGACCCTGGCCACCTGAATCATATTCAGGCCTCTGCCAAGATTTAAGTAGGCAGGCATCTTGCTGAGTTGCTAATTCTGTGCTGCTTTTGCATCCCGAGACAAGCTGAATACAAACAGCATTTTAATTCATGAATCTTCTAACAGATTTAATTTTAATCAGACAACTAATTCCCAAACCCAGACATCCTTGAGCTTCCCAGCTGTCTCTTTTTGTTATTTGTTTCCTAGATTTAACTCTCTCAGGGCCAAGGTTGTCCTACGTCTGAGTAAATAGTCCCCTCAGGTCGTGACTCAGGTGGGCTGGAAATTGGAATTTACAGAATGAGTTTTAAAAATAGGCGTCTTTCTCCTCCTTCTCACAACTTCTCTTACAGTACAGTAGAAGATTATTACTGCCCGACCTACACTTATGCAAACCTGACTCTACCCGAGATCAAACCATACCCTCCAGAACATAACTACAGAACATCTTGCTTTACAAACAAATATGAGTGTGAGGTCTGCCTCCCTACAACAGGTTTTTGGAAACAAAGGCTGTAATGCTGACATAAAACCATTTTATGAACAATGTCACTCCATTCAGAAAGTTGGTTTAGATCCCAGGCTGGGCACACAGAGAGGAGACTTGCTTCGTCATAGCATGGACACTGGGAGGCTACTGCCTCCTTCTACCTAGGTCCTGCCAGACCACTGGCTACAGGAGTCTGACAGTATCTAGTTAGGCACACTAAAGATGCTCAATTAAAAAAAAAAAAAAAAAAAAGGGAAATCAATGAATAAGCCTCCCAAACATAGTAGATGTATCTATAGGAGGTCCATTTCTTAATACAACATGACCCTTCTTTACATAATGTATCCATTTTTCATTATAAAATGAATCATAAATACCATGACTTTTAAATTCTATTTGAGGGGCTCCTGGGTGGCTCAGTCAGTTAAGCATCTGACTTCGGCTCAGGTCACGATCTCACGGTTCATGGGTTCTGACCCCTTGTGGGGCTCTGTGCTGACAGCTCAGAGCCTGGAGCCTGCTTCTTATTCTGTCTCCCTCTCTCTCTCTCTCTGCCCCTCCCTGACTCCCACTCTGTCTCTTGCTCAAAAATAAATAAACATTAAAAAAAATTATTTTAATTCTATTTGAGCTGAAATTGATTTGGCTAGCCAAAGATTCAGCTGGCTTGACTTATATTGCTTTATCTCATGTATAAAAGTAACCTTTGAGTCTTTATTCCCAATGTTTACCCTTTATTAAATTGGTTTAATTGTGACTTAATCAGCGTGGCAATAAAATCATGATGAGGGTGATCACCTCCTAATGATAATGTTACAAATGATTTACAGAAGCTTGGTTCGGCGGCAGTTATTGGAGGTGGGGGTGATTTTTACTCCAGGTTTTAGATTTATGCTAAATAGTGCTTGAAGATTCTTGACTATTACATATTGGAAACTATTTGTGAGACCTGCTAGAATAAGGAGAAGATGTTAGCTATTGTTTCGTTAATGTTCACATGTGACCCAGCAGGACAGAGATAAAGCTGTCCATGTGAAGATTTCAAAAGCTATTGCACATGGCACCGATGGAATTTCTTTCCTCTCTTTCTTCCTATTTTGAAACTTTGAACAGGCATTGATAGGATGCCATATACACCAGCGCTCCATTCCTTAGCTCCAACCTTCACAGTATCAGAGGGGCCGGCGTTGTACTCAGTTGAGGAAACTGGTTTTCAGGATTAAGGAATTTGCTGAAGTCCGCAGAGCTGATAAGTGGGGGAGGTGAGATCTGACACAAACCTGTCTTCCTATTTTCTGTTCAATCATTTGACTTCCCCGGATGGGGAGTTCAAACCTTGGACAAGTGCTGTAAGCAACTGTTTAAACCTTGCCAACATTAAATGCTTTATCTCAAAAAAAGGAAGATCTGGGAGCCTCCTGACTCTTGCTGCGTCCATGACCACACACCTATCCACCCACCCAGAGCTATTTTCAGTTGCACATGCAGAGTACATGAGCAATTAACTCCAAGCTAATGGAGCACAGACCAGGAGTAGAAAGCAATCAATCCACCCAAAACACTGTGGGAGGCCTAGCACATCCCAGACCACCCTGAACAACTAGAATCCCCCCAATTTTTGTTAGTCAGACATGTGTTTATTCAGTTCTGGCCCTGAAAAGCTGTTGGGACCAAGAAAGCCCTTTATAATTAGTACTTTATACTATTCAACATTTACATAAATATATATCAGATAGGAAAGGAAAAGTATTTTCAAAATGGCCAATTAGTTTGAATGCCTTCTGTTAGAGGTAGTTGTGGGCAATGACACTGAAATCTCCGTTCCAGGAGAGCTTGAATCACTCTCCAATTTCATGACCGAATTCAAGCACTTATAAAATATAACTACTCAGAGGTAAATGGCTGGAGATATTTTTCACAGAACTTATGAATGGATTGTCTCTACCTTATTTAGAAACATAAATAATAAGTCTTCACACAAGCTTAGATTTTAAAATAGAATCACCTAATTGGAACGCTTGTTATTACTGTTAACCATATTATTACTGCAGCAAGCCATGCGTGACTCCTTATGATGGGAGCTCTGATTTCCTAGATGGTGGGTCTTACTTGCTCTTTGGTAAATGAGCAATGTAAAAATTATATTGCAAGTCATTATACACAGAGAGAAAATCTACAGTAGAAATGCTGGGGTTTGGGAAGAAGGAAACAAGGGATGTGATTGAACTTACACATAAAGATAGACCCAACAGATTGATATTCTAGCCAGGAAAGTCAACAGCTGAGAGGAAATACGATCAAAGAGAAAATTTAAAAAACAGTGAAACAGGGAGAGAGATGAAGAAAGCCCATGATAGCTCACCAAATTAAAAATGGCCTGACAAAAAATTTTCTCTTCAAGTTTGACAGACTTTCTTTTAGTTTCTTTTAGTTTCTTTAGTTTGTCTCTAAAATCAAATAACAATAACACAGCATTTTTTATAGTGTTTGCTCTGTGTAAGCACTTTACTTATATTAACTCCTAAAATCCCCATCAGCACACTATGGACACTAAATTCTGTTCGACAGATGAAGACACTGGCACAGAGAGATGAAGTAACTTGCCCAAGGTTACACGGCCAGAGCATGAACTCTGGATAGTCCGGTGCAAGGATTCACATAAGTAACTATTGTGTTGTTCCGCCTGCCAAAGAAAAGGAAGGAGAATGATCCTTCACTTATCTGGAAATCACACACCCAACCTAGAATCAGAAAATTAGTAGCAAAGGGGCTCTAGGCAGAAAATAGAGTTACCTTAGAATTGAAGTTCTTTTTTTTTTTTTTTACTGTTTATTTTGAGAGAGAGAGAGAGAGAGAGAGAGAGCGAGCATGAGCTGGGAGGGGCAGAGAGAGAGAGGGAGAAAATCCCAAGCAGGTTCCACACTGACAGTGCAGGATCTCAGGAACTGTGAGATCATGACCTGAGGCAAGATATGACCTGAGCCGAAATCAAGAGTCTGACACTCAACTGACTGAGCCACCTAGCCACCCTCGCATTGAACAGCTTTTGAATCCGGCCCCTTGACTTTGTAAATTTATATTCAAATATAGAGTGTTAGCACTACTGGTTGTATGTCAAAGGCCTTTGGGCACATTGGCAGCAGATCTGGGCCTAGATCCTGCTCTCCTTGACTCCTCATACAGCAATTTGCCACATGCCTGTCACAAGTCCTATCTCATTAAGGATGTCCCCATGCTTATTATAGCCACAATTTGAATACGCTTCTAACTCCACATTGGAAGCAGCTGGGGATAGGATGGGGGAGTGCAAACTAAAAGAAGCCCAGAGTCATAATAATAATACCTAACATTTGACAGCTGGTACTTTGTAGTAAACAAAATTATTTTCAGTTTCATTATTATTGCTAAACCTCACGGTTACCCTATGCACAAATATTGTCACCCTGCTTTTATGGATGAGGGAAATCAGTGTTGGAAGAAACGTTGCAACTTACAAAGGACATAGAAGTTGGAAGCTATAAGTGAGGACTTAAACCCAAGTTTAATGACTCTAAAGTCTAGAAGTGACAGCAGATTGGCTGAGAACACAGGAGGAAACATAAAGTTGGAAAGGCACATATTATAGTAAGTAATAATAACTTATAGTATAGTAAGTTGGAAAGGCACATATTATAGTAAGTAAGTAAGACCAAATTTTGATCTTGGTCATTAGGAAAAGGCTTTATTCTCTTTACTTTTTTTCAGAAGGTAATATACAGGTGATACATTTTTAAAACATTAATTTAAAACCCATTGTAGAAGAATAAACATATGGAAATTTTATGTATTCATTTGTTTATTTAGGTATAATTGATATATAACATACTAGTTTTAGCTATAGAACATAATGACTCAACATTTGCATATTTTGCAAAATGATCACCACAATAAGTCTAGTTAACATTCATTATCAGGTATGAACTAGACAGATAGAAATTTTATTTACGTAAAATATAATGTTCAATTCATAAGATGTTACTGGGTTTTGTGTTGCTTTAGTAAGTAGAGAATAAACAGCTGGAGTCTATTACCTAGGGAGTTAAAAAGAGTTTGGGTAAGGTTAGTAATAATAAATTCTTGCTGCATATCTTGCGGCATATCGGGGGGATGTTTTGGGGCTAATATCAGGGATGCCAGTAACTCTGCCACAAAGCATTTATCTGTCATGGTCCTATTTAAAACAGAGCATTAGGAAAACTGAGCAGTGATCTAGGTTATGCTATGTTCCTTCTAGGTTTAAGCTTGTTCTTGGTTTAGAGAAAGGCCAATTGCTTCGTCCACATGTCATCTGGGCATTTATGTGTGACTAGGATAAGTTAGCAAGACTCTCTGCGCCTTACATCTGCCATACGTTCAATGGTATAAAGGTGAGCATAAAACCTAACCTGATAGTATAGTGTAGGGGGACCTCGGGCATTAAATGAGCTCGTACGTGTGACTTGCACAGAGTAAACAATCATAGTATTGCTCTTGTTTGTAGAACTACGAGTGTTAATGACAGAAACATCTGTTGCCACCCTTACAATAAAAAGAAAGGTGCCTGGGAGCACTCGTTCTAGCAAATTATTCAGTTGCTCCAATTTCTCTCTCCCGAGTCTATTTATCAGTTCTGCTCCTGGATGATGTGTTTGACCTCCCCAAACCTCAATTTTAAAATCTATAAACTGGGAATAATATTCATATAAATTTCATGAAGTTGTTCTGAGAGACTGTTTGAATTACATACAGTGATCGATAAAGGGAAGCAATTATGATTATTAATAATTATTGCACACTTACTAGTGAAGCATTGTTCTAGAATCTTCAGGAGTGAGGAGTCTGTTATTATACTTCTTGAGTTTGAATCCCTTTGCTGACTTTTGTTAGCTCCGTAACCTTGGGCAAAGTGCCTTAGCCTCTCTATGCCTCAGTTTCTTCATCCATAAAGGAGGACAATAATAGGACTTACTGCAAAGGACTGTCAAGAGATTGAAATGAAATAATGTGTAGAAAGCATTTAAAATAGACTTTTTAGGGGTGCCTGGTTGGCTCAGTCGGTTAAGCATCCGACTTCGGCTCAGGAGTTCGAGCCCTGCATCGGGCTCTGTGCTGACAGCTCAGAGCTGGGAGCCTGCTTCGGATGCTGTGCCTCTCTCTGTCTCTGCCCCTCCCCTGCTTACACTCTGTCTCCCTCAAAAATAAATAAACATTTAAAAATTTTTTAAAAAATAAATAAAATAGACTTTTTATACTCTTTCAGTTTGGTCTTAACAAAGGAATAAGGACCAGTTTTTGGAATGGAATTTGACACAATAATTTCTCTTTACTGCCTGTCATTTTTCCCCACACACCTTATGACATCATCTCTTGGACAATTTGCTACTCTCTGAATGAAGCCTGCATTGTCAACTTTAATCCTCTAGCTTGCACCATCTCTTTCTACATGGATCTGCCTTTCTTTCTCCTCTTCTCCCTCTATTCTCTTTAAGGATCATCTCAACGTGGATGAGGCTTTCGAGAGCAAAGGCATTCTCAGACTCCCACGCAGCATGCATGGTTGTCTATTTTCAGCTCTGAGTGCTTCAGATCATTGACCTGCTTGGGTATCTGTCATTTCTTCTGTGACGTGACCATCTGGAGACAAGAGATCTATCCCGGTTATGTTGTTACCACTAATGTCTAGCATCGTTGTGGATATTAGAGACAATTTGTCCATTCTTTCATTCATTTAATTATTTATTGAGTGCCTATTATGAGCCAGGTGCACTGTTCAAGGCACTATGGACACTAGAATGACCACCACCACCACCACCACCACCAACAAAATCCTTGCTCATGTAGACCTTCCTTCTAATGGAAGAGTCACTAATTGGACATCCGAATGGAGTTGTCAGCTGACTGGATGGATATATGGGTCCGGAGTTGAGAATCATGGTCAGGGCTAAAGATGTAAATGTCAGAGTCATCACCATATAAATCATACACAAGACCCTAAAACTCAGTGATATCACTAAGGGAGTAAATGCCAACAACAACAACAAAATAATTCTATCTCCTACTGAATGAAAAATAACTAAAAATTAAATATAATAATACATACAAAGGATTTGCATAGCATAAGGTGCATCATAGGAGTCTACATGCATGCTTTCTGTTATTATGATGATGATTTTGCCACTCACCCTTCTAACATCTGTTCACCTAAAGTGTTCATTAATTTTTCACTGTCACTGAGATAAATTAAATGTGATTTTATTACTTCCAGGAACACTCACTGGAGAATGTCTACCGTCGAGCAGATTCAGAGAACACTACAATGTACCATGGAATTGTTTTTTCTACCCAAAGGCTCAAACTCTTTGCTGAAAGGTGAATAAGTTCCTCTGCCTATTTAGCCCCAGAACTTGTCTTATTGTTCTTTTTTTTTTTTTTTTTCTGGAAGCATGGAAGCGAAGACGGACCAATGCTCGTGTAAAGTACTTCTGCCTATCACACTTGCTGCTCTATATCCACTGGCAGAAGGCAATTCGAAAGTAAGAAAGTTAAACTTTAACCTGCAATCTAAGCAGCTAACATAGCAATGCTTTGTATTTTATAGCCCTGGTGGAGTGTAAAATTGAGTCTGAAGTGTTAGGCTCCCATTTCACTTTTTAAACGAAACAGGCAGAAACTGGCATTGACTGGATTCATGTTCAGCCCAAATGTTACTTCTTAGGTCAACGCTAATGGAAAATAGGTATTTATGACTCCTATTAGAAAGTGCATGAGTGACCAATCCTAAAATTATTAATAAAAGAAAAAATAGAGAAGGCTTTTGGTTATCTAAGCTTCTATGTAACTTCTTATAAATAGTTATAACTCTACCCCTTTGGCCCACATTAACAGTAAGAAAATAGTAGAAAAATCCAGTGGGAAGCAACAGACTTAATCATATAAGTAACCTGGAAAGAAAAGATACACCAGTTAAAAATAAAGCTTGTTTCAAGAACGGTTTTTGTTCTTCAGCCACTTCAAGCCAATTTGTAGAAAATAAAATCATCATCTTAACCCATTTTTGTGACCTTCTCTGTTCCTCATCTTGCTTAATGCCCCTAATTATCCTTTTGGTAGAATCACTTTGCCCCTTTCCTGTCTTACCTCAGTGGTACCAACTGTTTCCCAGTGTGTGTCCCACATCTATCCTCTCCCTTCCACTACTAATTTTAGTAATTTTTCTTTGAGTATAGTAGACACATTGTGTCACATTACTTTCAGGTGTACAACACAGTGATTTGACAAGTTTATACATGATGCTCTGCTCCCCACAAGTGTAGCTACCATCTGTCACCATGCATCGCCATTAAAACACCATTGACTATATTCCCTATGCTGTGCCTTTTATTCCTGTGACTTATTCATTCCATAATTTCATAAGTGGAAGCCTGTGTCTCCCATCCGCCTTAACCTATTTTGCTCATCCTCTCCCCCTTCACTCTGGCAACCATCAGTTTGTTCTCCAAATTCACAAGTCTGATGCTGTTTGTTTGTTTGCTTGCTTAAAGTGTTTATTTAAATTCTGGTTAACATAAGTGTAATGTTAGTTTCTCCTGTTCCTGGAAGTATTGCTTTTCAAATAGTGCTCCATAAATGTATGCCACGTTGACAGGAAATCTAGTAAACCAGCTGTCCTGGGACTCCTGTCTCTGTCTTTCTTATACGAAGAGTCATTCATGGTTTAATGAAGATTCTTGGTAAATATATGATTGACCAGGAAAAAGAATGCTCATCTTTCTATTTGTTACTAAATACCTTATGTGACTTTGGATAAGCCACTTTATCTCTCCATTTTTTTAGTTTGCAAAATGGAGAGTATAACCTTGTGATCTGTCATTCTCCCAGGAGTTTTATGAAGATGAAATGATATAATCAGGATACAGAATTTTAGAAACTATTAAAGACCATAAAAAAGACAGGGGCAGGGGTTCCTGGGTGGCTCCGTCGGTTAAGTGTCCAACTTCTGCTCGGCTCAAGTCATGATCTCACAGCTCATGGGTTTGAGCCCCATGTTGGTCTGTGTGCTGACAGCTCAGAGCCTGGAGCCTACTTCAGATTCTCTCTCTCTCTCTCTCTCTCTCTCTCTCTCTCCACCCCTCCCCCACTCACACTCTGTCTCTCTCTCCTTCTTAAAAATAAGTAAATATTAAAAAATAAAGAAAAAAGGGACAAATATTCAGATTAGTAAAACATAGTTTACAGCAAGTAAATGATAGTGCCAACTGGTATGAAATCTGGGTTACGTGGAATTTCTAAGTTTTCCCACTTCCTGCTTCTCATTGGTGGTGAAATGCCATGAAAGGAGGAAATTTTATGCTACCTTTGAAGCATCCACCATTTGTCACAGCCAGGAATAAAAGGTGCCATCTCATTGGCTCCTGCAATGCTAGACCTGGAAGGAGACTTGAGGCACAGTCTGTGCTTCTCCTTTGTAGATGGTGAGACTAAGGTCCAGAGAGCAGAAAGAACTCATTCAAGGGGCTACCACCATTTCTCTGGACAATCTGGGGTGCACAAGGCTTAACTTATGTTGGAGCAGATAAGGGGAAAAAAAAAACCTCTAAAGCCAATCAGAACATTGAACGTAACTAGAGAACTGGTAAAGTACAGACTCTGGAGCTCAACTTCTGGGTCAACCTTTTCCCCCACCCCCACACCACTTACTGATAATGTGATTCTCAGCCTTCATTTTCCTACTTTGTAAAATGGGACTAATAAAGGGAGTCTGTCTTATAGGACTATTTTAAGTTACAATGAGTTAAACAGTGCAAAGCGCTTAGAACTGTACCAACCACATAGAAAGTACTAGATGCTTGTTAAATAAATAAAAATAACATCTGAGTATTTGAACATAACATTTTTAAGGCTCATACATAAAACAAAATTAAAGGACCTTGCTTTCTCCTTGCAACTTAAGTTTACAAAACTTCATGAGTTATACTTTTGTTCCTCCAAAAATTTTCCCGGCTATATGTCCAGTCAGAGTTTTTACTTAAAGTCACTAAAGAATTAACATGAGGTTAATTAATCGTGAGGAAGTTACACATTAAAAAAAAATTCCTGGAGGTTACTGTTGTATTTTTAATTGGCAGCATGTTAGCAGTTTAAGTCACTTTTTGAAAACAAATTCTCCAACAGCCAAGTGTTGATGCTTTTTCTGCCAAGAGAGACATCTAAAACTTTCCATGATCATCAATATGCCACCAGGCAAAACAAAACACACTGAAATGTTGTGCTGTCTTTGATACCAAAATCTGAAGTAAAAGTTAGGAAATTATGTTTTGCAATTATGCAAGGTAATATGATGATTATGGCTTCTGGGTTATGAGTAGTCTAGCCCCAAAATTATTTTGTTGCATCCACTCTCCTGTGTTCACCAACAAAAGCCACTGGAATGAAGCTTTCATTTAGTGAATCAGTCATTTTGATTGAATGGGGGTGCCCAGATTTACCGGGAAGATATTATGAAATGCACTTAAATAAAAACATATATATAAATATAAATACATAAAATCGAGTGCTTAATATTTTATCGTTGCATTGGTTCCTGATTATTGTCTAGTAAGTAATCTTTTGGTTACTATAATGTCCTTTGAATAAATAGGGAAAATGATTACTTTACAAAAACAAAACTGGGGCACAGAGAGACAAAGAAAATTACCCAGAGTTATCTGATAAGGAGATACAGAGATATAGCCAAAGACTTGACAGCATTTTTTTTTTTTAAGAAAAAAGTATTTGTGCTTACCCAGAGTATAGGAGCTAGGGATTTCTTGATAGTAAGCTGTTCATGAAATAGCTAGTTGAAGTCCTTAAACCTAAAATTGTCTACTGAATACCAGCAGATTTTATCAGCCAGTTGTCAGCCTATCATGGAATTGGGAACAAAACTTCTGAGAAGAACAGCATGACTGAGAATTGATACTGGTCCTGTAGATCACCAATCCATGGCTTCCAAGATACATAGAGTCTGGAAAATCTCCATTTGGCCTCTGGAGCCACTCTATCCTTCTACATGCTGTCCTAGGTCTGGGAGACTGGCCTTTATGGATATTATCTCAACTTCTCACCCTCTGGCCAAAGGAAAGCACAAACAGGAGATCAGAGAGGAGGAATCCCTCTGGGATCCCTCCTTGGTGGAGATTGGGCTATAGTGGCTGCTTTCCTCTTCCAAGGGCCAGAATCCCTATTGTGAAACCCTCTCTGCTTGTTAAGCTGTAGCTATGGCTTTCTTCCTCTCTGGTAACAGTACAGAAATGATGACTTCACTCCTACTAGACTTGGGTGTTTCACCAGCCTCGTTGGGTCAATTCCTGCCCGTAACTTTGCAAATAATCTCTTCATTAAATTCCCTTTGATGGCCCTATTAAAGTGTGCCTTATGTTTCCTGCCTGGACTCTGATTGATACTAAATCACAGAATTTCAGTGTTGGAAAGTACTGGACCTGAGTCAAGTCTCTCCTCTTAGATTTCTTTAATAGCTCTGTTATTTTGAGAAAATTCTTCTTTTATATAGATCTCAGTTTTCTCATATATAAAATAGGCTATACTCCTTGTAATAGGCTACTGTTGCTGTTGCTATTGTTATAATAAATACTTAAAACATGTAAAATAAGATGAACTTTTGCTTAGACAGAAATTCCCCTTCACTCTCTCCTTGAATTTTTTCCGGAAGAGTTCTTCTATTGCTATGACAGTCCTATATCTTGCAGCCATTCAATAAGTGCATCTGTATCATGGGACTAAGAGGATTTGGGGTGTGCGTTTATTCCAACTTCTTAGTTATAGATTCTTCACAAGTCATTAAAACCTTTTCAGGACACAGCGGTCTCCATTGTGAAACGGGGATGTACGACCTACGTTTCTGGGTGTAGAGGGCCAGACCTAATGCTTTCCCACCATTCCTTCCTATTTGAAGATTTGTAATTCAAAATAGGAAACCGAGCTATAATCACACACCTAAAGAGGCTTCCACAATCAGTATCAGGGGTAGCTGGTGAATCTCAGCTTGATAAAGTGATGAAGACAGCAGGCTCTGGAGTCAGAATCCCAACTCTGTTGATTGGAAAAATTATCTAACTTCTCTGTGCCTCAGTTTTCTCAGCCATTAGAGGAAAATAGTGCATCAGAGTAAAACAGTACATCTGCCTCAGAAGGCGATTGGGACTGTCAACTGAGTTAATACTTGTTGTATATTCATACTGGTGATGTTTCATGTACTAAGTACTTTGCATGAATTATCTCGTTTCATCCCATAACAACCCATTTCTCTGATGATCACAATGGTCTTTCTTGTACCACAAATGAGTTATGCTCCTTTCGTCCTTAGAGCCTTTGCTTTTGCTCTAGTCTCTTCCTTGGAACTTTCTCTCCAGACCCTTATGCTACTGGCCTCCTCTTGTTTTTGGGTCTCAAAAGTAACCCCATCAAAGAAGCTTTCCTTGACTCAAAGTAGCTCTTCTACCAACATTCAGTTTCCATCATTTTGCCACAGGTTTACTTTATAATACACATCACCATCTAAGATTATCTTTGTTTTCATGTTTATCATCTTTCTTCCCATATACTCTCCATGAAGGCAGTGAATTAATGTGTCTTAATCCTCCAATATAAAGCCAGTCCCTAGAATTGTGTGGGCAAAACATGGTCTCTCAAAATAATAATAATAACAATGTGAAACAAATGACCAAGTAAGGAAACTAAGGGGCCAAATAATTTAATTAAATAACTCCGGCCATTTTTGTTAGTAGAAGGCACAACAGGAATTCAAATATATGCCACAAGGACATTAAAGCCCACCCTGCCTCCATCTGCCTCTTTCAGTAGTTCTTGGAAGGCATAACGAGGGTCTGAGCAAGAGCCCTAGCACAAAATAGAAGTCCACTTAAAAGATATTTCAAAGAGAAAATTGGCCAGACTCTAGTGGCTAGTAAGATGGTGGGTGGGGAGCATAAGGTGAAAGAAAGCTGATTTTAATTTCAGCAAGTGGACAGCTTCCAATGAATGATACAAGAAAGTCGGGGAGGGGGATTGGGTGCAGGTGACCAGGCCACCAATAGCTGGCTAGGGCTCTTTTCTGCATCTAGAGATGGGTGCTCAAAGAGCAGTGGACAGTTTGGCTTGAAATTGGGCACAGGGCCAAAACTTGAAAGCGAATCCTTAACGCACAGCCCAGGTGTCCCCAGCCTCAGTTCCTGTCCTGATTCGATCTGCCACCTCCTTCTCAGAGGCACGTTTGTTGTTCCCCAACCTCTTTCCAAGGCACTTAGAATTTGATATCTGCCTGACAAGCATCAAAGTCAAGATGTGTGCTTTCACACAAAAAGGTCGGGGCTTATTATTTTTGCCTTTTGTTAAAGATGAGTAATATGTTTGATTTTCAAAAATTTAATAATGTCTATAATAACGTTTCATGTAGAAACTCTGTGTCATGTGCTACTTCTTTTAATGCTTTCATTTGAAGGGCAAACAGCAGAACAAATATTTCAAGTCTGCATTTAAAAAAATGACTATAGTTTCCAAATATTGATGATATTATATCCATGTAACAAAAAAAAACCCTCAACAAATAATACGCATAATGTGTCTAAATATTTAAAAGGCTAACGCAAAAAACAATTTACTAATATACATGAGGAAGCTCGCATTCCCATAATTTAATGCTTTTCTCCAATAATTCCAAAATCCAGGAGAAAAATAATCTAAAAGACATACACGGATATATACACAGAGATGTTTATCTCAGTGCTATTTATATTATGGGATAAAAAGGGAAAAGGGAAAAAAAATCTAAATATTCAGAAGCCAGGGAATGTGGTCAAAGATAGTATATAGTCACTTTTCAATGTGATAATGTGCTGCCATTAAGAATGACAATATAGTTTTAATAACAAGGTTAATATTTTGAAAGTATGCAATGTAAGAGAAGGATAAAATTTGGTATAGATGATATCATTAATGCACACACATCAATGGAAAAAGATATTATTTATTATTTGCAGTTACTTCAAGGCAGAGGGGTATACTAGGATTAGGAATGTGTTTTGTGTGTGTGTGTGTGTGTGTGTGTGTGTGTGTATGTGTGTGATTTCTTATCTTTTTTTATACTTTATAAATCTACTGCCATGAACAGGAGTGACTTTTGTGAATCAACCACTCACCCTCCCAGTTCTGAAGGAGAAGGGGGAAGAGGAGGAAGGTCATCCCGTGGAGGAAGGAGCAGGTGCTACAGATTACTCTCCAGCATTGGACTGGAACCAACATGGTTGAAAGTTAAAAAGGAGGCTGATTTGGGCACAGCGTGAGGAAGAATGCTCTTCAAAGTTGGCAACTACCAAATGGGTGTCTCCTTGAAGAAGCAGCGTGGCTCCCCGATGATGACAGAGGAGTCTGTCTGGAAACCAGATGTGAGATGATGCTACAAGTCTTCCTAGACTTGCTCCAAACTCTCAGGTTCTTTATTTTATTTTTTTTTAATTTTTTTTAATGTTTATTTATTTTTGAGACAGAGCATGAATGAGGGAGGGTCACAGAGAGGGAGACACAGAGTCAGAAGCAGGCTCCAGGCTCCGAGCTGTCAGCTCAGAGCCCGACGCGGGGCTTGAACTCAAGGACCATGAGATCATGACCTGAGCCGAAGTCAGATGCTTAACTGACTGAGCCACCCAGGTGCCCCTCGGGTTCTTTAAATAGAGATCCAAGTGCTCCATAACTCAGCAGGAGTTTAGGGCCCTTTCTGTAGGAAATTTTTTTCTTTTGTTATTTGCATAATATTGATAAATGCTCACTTTCCTGACCTGAGGAATGAAGATGCTTTCTTACCTGCCTTTGTGGAAAATAAAATGGAATTTTGAACGACAATTGGCCCTTTGTTAACTACCTTTCAGCCCGTTTAGCTTTGAAGATGCATGGGATCTGATGGCGAATATTCATTCCCTCAGCCACAGTGCAGCTCATTCAAGCCTAGAACTAGCATTGTCAAACCTCATCATAGGGTTCTCTGTGGTCTGGCATGCAGACATTTGGGGCCCATGCTTTTCATCCTGGTGGCCTAAGGGTCCTCTGGCCCTCCGGGCACCTGGCTCTCACCATCTGCCTTGTGTTTTCATATCATCTTTTCAGTCTGTGCCCAACTGCTTAGGGTCCGATGATGGATAGGGATCCATGAATACCACCCTTTTGATATAGCAATGCGATTAATGTGATCTCCTTTCCAAATAATCGACTTCCACATGTTGAAGCTTTCTTGTGACAGGTGGCTAGTGAGGAGAGGGTGGCTAGTGGGAAAGGGAGATATGTCTGCAGAATTTTGGGTCTCAATCCAAGTCTAGCACGGGTTCAATATCAGCCAGTTTTATGAAATCCCTTTTATTTATTTTTTATTTTTTTAATCTTTATATATGTTTGATGGAGAGAGAGAGAGAGAGAGAGCATGAGCAGGGGAGGGGCAGAGGGAGAGGAAGACAGAATCCTAGCAGGCTCCAGGCTCTAAGCTGTCAGCACAGAGCCTGACATGGGGCTCAAACTCAAACCATGAGATCATGACCTGAGCTGAAGTGGGGTGTTCAACCAACTGAGCCACCCAGGCACCCCTGAAATCCCATTTTTTATAAAAATATCAGTTTTTAGAATTATTCTGCTCATTATTTGGAGTCTTTTATATTTTTTATTTTTTCCTTTCAGGAAACATCTTGACTTTTCCTTCATGCTTAGTTAAAACGTTCATTGCATTTTCCATGAACGTTTATTTGGGTTATGGCTTTACGAGGGATTGGTGCAGGAAGACCAATTAGGGCACGGCGATTTTGTTCTTCCCAAGTGAGTACTGGAACCCATCCTAAAGTTATATTTTACCTGTCTACTGTGTACAAATGACTACGTTTGCAGTGAATTTCTGGTAAATTGGCAATTTTGATTCCAACTTGATATGAGAAAAGCAATGGTTCTAATAAACATTTGCTGACAAATGGTGGCAATAAAAATGCCTGCAGCTTCAATATTGTGGAGGATTAGGGCTTTGGCATTATTCTGGGATTATGGCCTTCTAGGTTGCTGATGACACGTTATGTTTTTGTTTGTGAGATGGTGTGTGTAATGTGTGCAATGAGGGGAAAAATGATCAAAGCAATGGATCTCAACCATAATTTAAATATACATAATTTAAATGTACATCAGATTGTCACTAATAAAAGTCATTTTGTCCTGCCCTTGTTCTCCACAGAATGTTCTAGTAGGGTAGGGCTATTTTAAAGCTGCTTTATCTCCCAGAACCAGAATAGGAACTGACATATAATACATTTATGTTGAATGAATAAGTGAATTAAATCTTATTATCATGATATATTGTGTTTAACCAATGCCACTGAAATAAGATGGGTTTTTGTTTTGTTTTGTTTTGTTTTTTTGTTTTTTGTTTTTCTCATCCTGGGATTTTTGACTGGATGTATTTGGTCGTTTGAGGTGCTTACTATATTTTCTCCATTTGTGTTGTAGAGACTAATGTCATTTTAGGGTGTTCTCATTTTTCACATCACTAAGTCCATTAGTTCCTATAAAATGGTGCATCAGGATATAAAGAGAGCCGGCAAAGATAGGGATAATAGCCCCACACCTAGAAAAAGTTTTAGTCAGCTTCTTCATATTGTGTTTCCTAGCTGTCAAAGAACACCGCCTTCTCTGTCTCATTCTAACAGTTGTTTGATGTTTGAAAAAAATTGTGCATGAAAGAATGTTGGTAAACAGAATATTTGTAAAGGTTTATTATAAATTATATATGGTAACCTTACAAAATAAATAAAGCATTTACTTTTGGCTAGCTCCTACTTTCTACTCCTTAAGAATGTCACAAAACTGGAGAGAAAGAGAAGACGGAGACAGTGAAGGTTAGTCTTCTGTGTAAACTCGGCTAGGTTAGGCACCCAGTTAGTTAATCAACACTAATCTCAATATTGCTGTCAGGGTGTTTTGCAGACCTGTTTACCATTTCCAATCAATCAGTTGACTCTACATAAAGGAGGTTGCCCTAGATAACGTGGGCAGGCCTCATCCATTGCTGAACAGCCTTGGGCAAAAACTGAGGTTTCCTGGGGAAGAAGAAATTCTGCCTCCAGACTAAAACATCAAATCCTGTCCGAGTTTCCAGGCTGCCAGGCTGCCCTATGCATTTCAGACACGCCAGCCCACATGTGAACCAATTCTTTAAAGTAAACACTTTTAGGGGCACCTAAAACAGGCGTCTGAACCAATTCTTTAAAACTAACGTTTTTAGGGAGCACCTAGATGGCTCATTTGGTTAAGTGTTGACTTCAGCTCAGGTCATGATCTCTTGGTTCGTGAGTTCGAGCCCCGCATCAAGCTCCTTGTTGACAGCTCGGAGCCTGGAGCCTGCTTCGGGTTCTGTGTCTCCCTCTCTCTGCCCCTCCCCCACTTGCACTCTGTCTCTATCTCTCGCTCTCAAAAACAAATAAATACTAAAATTTTTTAATAAACACTTTTATATACACGTTTCTGTCTATATGTATATATGTGCATACATATATGTATATGTGTATACACATATGTATACATGTGTGTGTGTGTATGCATGGTATATATTGATTCTATTTTTCAACGGAACCCTGACTAACACAGAGAGAGTGGACAAAGGAAATAACTTGTGTCTGTGTCAATGGTTTCCACTGTGTAGTAGTTTTTCTAACGTCGTGATGTTTCTGAGGTTTGGCATTATCTAAATTACACACCAAATGCATACACGTGCATCAGGAAATCTATTAGGTAATGCAGGTTGAAGTGCGCTCTGTCAACAAGTCAGGGGATAGGAATCCCAAGAGCCCTCCGAGTCTACTCCCACCCTCTGATCGCACACAGATTTCCAAGTGTTTTGAAGCCCAGGCTCTTGTCACTAACATTGTGCTGTCCCTCTTCCAGCATGTGCACCTCCTAACTGTGCAAAAGATCCCCTGGGTCTTTAGGTAAACAAGAGTACATCAATACACTTGGTTTTGCATAATATAACATACTGATTTTTTTTTTTTTAAGAAGCGAGAACTGCAGCGCATGCAGACCTACATGAAGGAAACAAACAGTTTGGAGGGGGAGAAAACAAACAAACAAACTTGCTTTGAACAGCAGGAGACGACGTTTTGGCAGCTGAGCAGGGCAAGAGCTTCATGAGTCGCTCTTTAATGCTGCGCTTGGTGCTGTTCTGGGCGTAGAGGAAACCTAGAACACAGGCGATCGGTGCTGTTAATGCTGTCTGCGGAGAGAAACGGGCATGCCACACGGCTGAGCACAGAAACTGGGCAGGCAGGGTATGGAGGCAGCCATCTGCTCAGGCAATCACAGGCAGTGGGTTGGGACCCCGGAAGGAAAAAAATCAATCAATCAATCAATCCTTTTTTTTCCCTCCGTTTTTCTTATTTTTTAGGTTTTCTGTTCAAAACTTTCTGTCTCTTGCATTAAAGTGTATGGTGCGTTAGCAAGCGGGAATAGAACCTCGCGAGTATGTCTTTCCAGTAGTAAAGGGAAAATCTCCTGGCTTTTTCTTCTTCTTCTTTTTTTTTTTTTTTGCCTTAGATTGGGAAAAGCACTGAAAGAGTTAACTGGATTGAAATTTCTATATTCAAACCAGAGTTAAGGGCCCGCGTGACAATCTTCTGTTCTCATTGCTCCCCATCTTTGATTACAGAGGAGATAGATGCTCTGCATAAATCATTCACACTGCAATCACCTGTTAGTACCTTTGCCTTCCCTGAAAATGAGAAAATAGATGTCCTTGATATGCAGATTCATTAGCATAAGCTGCCATGCCCAGGGATGCAACAATCCTTCACATTTTTCACGTGTGGACATTAATGGACAGAATTACTCAAGCGGAGTATTTGCAAAGGAAACAAGGTGTGTTCTCAAAACGTTAACCCAGGAATAGACGGAGCACTTCCGATGGCTGGGGAGGAATCAAGGAAAATCCACAGCACTTGGATGGTCAGGTTGGTAAATGCTTGAAACAACTCTGGGTGTCGGGAGCCACAGCTGCCCTGCTCAGCATCAGCTTGCCCACTCGGAGTGCCCAGAGCCTGAGTTTGCCTGCCGATGCATACATATTGTCCCCCCTGCAAATTAGTTCAGAAGGTGTTGAACATAAAGCAATAACAAGAGAATCCATTTAAATCTAGGCTAGACCGTCTTCCAATGGAATTGTAGAGCTCTGACCACAAGTCTACTAATTTATTTCCCTTTGGAGATGTGCGACCCCATCATCAGTGGGAACCGGGTAAAAAAAATCTGATAGATCTTTTGTGACGGGGGATGACAGTGAACCAGTAGATACATAAATCAAATCATATCATTTCTCTGCTTAGAAGCCCTCTACAACCTTCACGTTATCCTTAGGAACAAAACACACTTCCTACCGTGGACCCCAGTCCGGCTCTGCCGGCTCTGTCTCCCTCTTTGGCAAGATTTCCACCACCCTCTTGCACTGGACCATCAACCAATAACCAGGCTGTTCTTGCCTTTGTGGGAACACACAAAACAAATCTCTCCCCTGCCCTTGACACTTATAAGGTGTGAAATGTCTTGTTTCCTTGATATCCCGAGTGCTAATTGATGGCCTGGCATGTAAGTGGACATCAATAAATGTCTGACAAACGAGTGAATAAATTTACTTTCAATACCAAAACAAGACCCGATTTCATTTCCTTGATTAGTATATAAGTAAGCTTTTAAACTTGTAAAATAAATCTGGTTTACATAAAGCAGACCATTTAGGTGGCTTCTTCCTTCTACATTTAAGAGGGACACATTCATCTAAGTGCTGTCTCCTTTGTAAACTTCTCTGGGTCAGTAGGATTTTGCTTGATTTTAGTGTCCCAAGTAGAACATTCTGCTCCTCTTTCTATGTGCCATTTCCAACCCCCCTTGCCATTGTATGTACAGTCCAGTGGCCCTCCACCAATTATCAACTTCACTAGGCCCATCCAGCCTTTAAAACTCAATTCAAACACACTTGCTTCCAGTAAACTTTCTCTGTTGTATCTCCAACCTTCCTGAAGGAAAGGACTTTTCCATCCTCTGTTCCATCTTCTCTGTTGCTCCTGTGCTGACACTCTACTATTCTGGGTACCACATCCTATTACAGAGTGAGACCCTAGTATGATAAGGAATTAGCAAAGGTTCTACCAGTTATCAGCAGAAGAGAGACTGTAGTTGTACCTCTTACCCAGCTCCTATACTTCAAGTTTGATTTCTTGATGTCCAGCCAAACTCCACAATCATCCCTGAAATTGGCACATGGCAAACACTCAAGAAATATTAACCATTTGCTCGATTTCCTCTTTTTCCCTTAGATTCTGATACCTGCCAAGCTCACTCTATGTGACAGCTGCTGGACCCTCAGCTCTGGGTGTAGGGAGGGATCTACCTGTTTCCTAAACATTCGCAACTATTAATGGTCACTCCCCGACTCTACCCCAATTTGCTAATTAATGATGTTCTTCCTTGGAACGTCTTTTGAAATTCTCTTGGGACTACAAGGTAGACAGGTTGCTGTTTCTAATCAGGAGTCAGACGTCCCAGACTTCAGGCCCCTGTTTTACTATTTCAAGTTGAGTGCCCTTGGACAGATAATTAAACTTCTTTGGGTTTCTGTCTTTTCTTTCTGAAACAAAAGGATACTAAAAGGATACTAAAGGATCTTGGTTGTAAGAACACAGTTTAAAGATCCCATTTTGAAGTATATTTAAATAGAAATTGTGTATAATTTCTAACTTTTTTTGTTTACTCCTGGTAGATGGATAAATCAACTTTTATTTGACTACAGACATTATTCAAATTCTCTAGGGGCTTTACCTTCCAAATGAATAGGAAAATGATCTATCATAAATGTTAAAAATAATATAAAATTTCCCAAAATATGTGGAAAGGCAAACGTTTTAATTTAATTTAATTTAATTTAGTTTAATTTAATCTAATTTAATTTTATTTTATTTCCAGTGTAGTAAAAATACAGTGTTATATTAATTTCAGGTGTACAATACAGTGATTCAACAATTCCATATGTCACCCAGTGCTCATCACAACATGCACTCCTTAATCTACCTTGTTTTTACAGTCTTTTCTACTCAATGAGAACTTAAGCTTCTGTAAGTCAGGATGCAGACATCATAAACCTTCCCCTATCTCCGCCCCCTTCTCTGCTATAGATCATTCTGCTCTTTTTCCCTTAAAGTGTAGTGGTTGAATGTTCAAGCACTGTATTAAAACAACCTGGATTCAGATCTCAGTACTTTATGGCACTGGGCAAGGTTACTGAATTTCTCTGAATCTCCGTTTCCTCGTCAACAGAATGGATTAGTAATAGTATCTATTAGAATCTAATGATATAATATAAAGCAGTGATTGTTCACAATGTACTTTCAATAGATG
Source organism: Panthera uncia (assembly GCF_023721935.1). Lineage (NCBI taxonomy): Eukaryota > Metazoa > Chordata > Mammalia > Carnivora > Felidae > Panthera > Panthera uncia. Next base: position 97,038 of record NW_026057967.1, on the reverse strand, counting down.
CTAGATATAAATTTTTTTTTTTTTTTCAGTTCTTTGGGTCCTCCTGCCACAGGTCCTTTCCAGGTGCTATTACCTCTCACTGAACTTTTGTTTTACCTCCTTGTGGCTTTGATAACTCTTGTCATCTTTGAGATTTCAGGTCGATAATCACTTTCTGAAAAACCCTGCATGATGAACGGAACTAGATTATGAACAGCTCTATTACATGCTCCTAGAGTTTCCTATATTTCTCTTTCATGGCATTATCATGAATCTAATTAAAACAATTGATGACTCAATTAGATATTTGACATATGTCTTCCTTACTGCGGTGTAAGATTGAAGATGTCTACTTCCAGCTTTAGAGAGTAAATGTTGCTGAATGTGTTATCCCACTATAAGCATCCATAATACTGGTCAAGCCACATGAGGCAACTGTTCTCAAGTGCTGAAAAACAAGCAATGTAGAACTGTAGTGCAAGAGAGAAAAGAAACCCAAGAGTTGAGTTCCACAAATGTCCTGTCTATCTCTGCCAAGTGGCTTGTCCTTTCCATAGTTCCGAGAGGTGGAGACCATGCTTACTGAGATGAAATGGCAGACATCAGAATTCTGGACTCCTAAAGGGACTGGAATTTTCAGGAGAGGGTGTAGGAAAAGAGAGATTCTGCTATGTGCGTCAGAAGGGAGGATTTGTGTGAAGATTAAATGTGGGTCATTGTGATGATTAATTTTGTGTTCAACTTGGCTAAGCTAAATAGATGCCCAGATAGCTGGTAAAGCATCATTTCTGAGGGTATCTGTGAGGATGTTTCTGGAAGAAATTAGCATTCAAATTGGTAGACTGAGTGAAGAAAATCACCTTTACCAATGATAGTGGTCATCATCCAGTAAGTTGAGGGTTTGGATAGAACAAAAGGCAGAAGAGGGGTGAATTTGTTCTTTGCCTCATTTGGAACATCCATCTTCTCCTGCTCCCAGACATTGGGGCTCCTGGTTCTCAGGCCTTTGGGTTTGGACTGGAACTATACCACCAATTTTCCTGGACCTCCAGCTTGCAGATGGCAGATTGGGGGACTTCTTAGCCTCCATAATTGTGTGAGCCATTCTTTCATAATAAATCTCTTTCTTTGTATCTCTATCTATCTATCTACCTATCTATCTATCTATCCCCAGTGGATTCTGTTTCTCTGGAGAAGCCTGCCTAATATAGTCACTGATCAAGGCCTGAGTGATGCATGTTCAGGATCAGACTCCATAATACTTAGGAGGCAGAAGCTGCTAAAGGGCTGAGAATTGAATGGAAATACCAGAAGTCATGTCATGCTGGGAAATATTGAAATTCTGACTTCATTAAAAAAAAAGAAAAGAAAAGAAAAGAAAAGAAAAGAAAAGAAAAAGAAAAAGGAAAAGAAAAACAAAAGGAAAGGAAGGAATGAAGGAGTAAAGTGCAGTGGTGCATTAAATACCACTGGCATTCACTGGAGAGCTCAGAGACTATGTTCTTGGAGTAAGGATCATTTCCCAGGGTAAAGGCCACACCCCGTGACTACATATAAAACCAAAATTAACCTATCCTAACAAACAGTAGAACGAAAGTTGGTAAAACCAAAAGGAAGTGCTAGTAACTATGGAATACCTTCCAGAAAATATTTGACACACTTGAAAAGAACATAACAAAATCCAAACTCCTTAAAATGTATTGTAATAATGTCCATCATGCTACCAAAAATGAACAAATGTAAAGGAGCAGAAAAATGTGACCCATAATCAAGATTTTAAGAAAAACAATCGACAGAAATAGAGTCTGGGATGACACAGATGTCAAAATGACATTAGCAAAAGAGATGGTCATAATCAGTAAACAGTTGAAAACATTTGGCAATAACATTAAAACTATAGAAAGGAAATAAATGAAGATTCTAAAAATGAGAAGTAAAATATCAAAAATAGAAACACTTCTTTAGATGGACAACATCAGACAGGGACTACTGAAAAAAGATTTATGAGCTTGAATAAGATAAAAAATAAGATAAAAAGAGAGAAGTTTGAAAAAAGTGTCCCAAATATTCCAAATTTAGTTATAAACATTAATGTACAGATCCAGAAAACTTTTTGAACCATGATCTAGATAAATACAGGATGACTCATGCATAGGCATATCACAAACTGGTAAAAAAAAATTAGAAAAAAAAACTTAAAAAAAACCCCAAACCTAGAAGAAAAGGACATATTACATACAGAGGTAAAATAATATATAAGAATGGTTTCTCATCAGAAACAATAGAAGAAGCCAGAAAACAATGGAATGAGTGCTGAGGGACTACAAAGACTTTCAACTGAGAATTCTATATTCAGTGAAAATAATCTTTTGAGAAGGACAGTGAAATAAAGACATTTTCAGATACAGTAAAGCTGAGAAAAACCATAGCTACTAGAGCTGCATTACCAGAAGTGCTAAAGGAATTTCTTCAGGCTTAAAGGAAATGACGTGGTATGAACATCTACAGGTAGAAATAAGTAAAGAGCAAAAAAAAGGAAAAACTGAAAATATGGGAACAAATATAAAATAGTATCTTATTTCCTCTTATTTCTTTTGTATAAAACAAAAATAAGTATTGTGGAGTTCGTTACATTTGTGGATATAAAATTTCTGACAATAGCAGAAGACATAGGAGAAGGTAAATGGAACTTTTACTGATAGTACATTTTACACTAAGTGGTACAATATTCATGCTAAGTAGTCTGATTAAGTGAAGGAGACATATTACAAACTCTAGATGCTAGGGAAACAAGTAAATAATAGTAAAAGGAGGTACAGTTAAAAAGCCAATTGAGGAATTAAAACGGAATACCAAAAATATTCAGTTAGCCCCAAAGAAGTCGGGGACAGAGGAACAGAAAAGCATAGAGAGAGCATACTAACACAGCGGACTATATTCAACTGTATCATGAAATCAGAAACCAAGTCTGTCTTTACTACTGTATCCTAATTACCTTGCATAATGCTTATCATGTAAAAAGTGTTTAATCAATATCTGCTCAAAGAATAAACCAGACTATCTGTGTTATATGAAGGTCTCAAAATAAACAGATTAGCTGCATGTCTATACTTAGCAGATGCATTTAAAATCTGCATGGTGTATTTCCTCACAGTGTGTGAAGAGTCTCTTCCCCACACACTAAACAGACGTCTGTGTAAGAAGGCTCTCCACTCAGGATGATTCTGGCTGCATTCCCCAGCCAATAGCACTAAAAAAAAATTAAGCGTGAGGTAGGTCATCAGGCAGAGAGCCTTAGTATGCAGGACATTTTACCCCCATAAATACTCTTTGATAGATTAAAAACCTGACATCACATAAATATTTATTCATTTATTTAAAAAGCATTTATCATAGCACTTGTGCTATAAACATTTAAATAACGTGTATCGTAGATCTGTGGATATATAGCAGTCATACGAGAAAAAGTCCCTGCTCTCCAGATTCCAACCATCTACATCAATTGTAAGACCTATTGCATTGCATGATTGATTTGTACGTTTCTTTCACTAAATCTCAAATGCACCGAAGAGAGAATTCTGTTCATTCATTAATTCGTTTATTCAAAAATCATTCAGTGAGTGCCTACAATGTGCTAGACACTGTTCTGGGCGCTGGGAATAATGTAGTGAACAAAACAGACAAAATTCCCACTTTTTTTCATCACACATTATAGTCAGGGAAAAATAATAAACAAAAATAAATAGCAAAATATAAAGTTTGTCAGATAGAAAGCAGAGACTTCTGTTGGATGGGTTGGGAGGTGGGTGGGGTAAACTGGTACTTTTCAATGTGGTTGCCAGGGAAGGATTAAGTGGAGCGGTATTTGAGAAAACATATCTAATGAGATGAGACAGTTTCTTACTCCGTTTTGATTACTAGCATTATTATCAACTAGTGCAATGTATTACATATATTAGGCACTAATATATATTTGTTGAGTGATTAACTTTATTCATTAGTTTATTCAATTAATACTTATGGGCACCTACAATAGGCAGATTGATACTTTAAATTAATTGGCTATATAAACCTCGAGTCCAAGGATCTATTCATAAATTCATTGCCTGAGAAATCAAAATGAAGTCAACTCCCTTATTCTTGCACTGAGAAGTCAAACCAAACTAGAGTTCCAGCACTTCAAAAATCCCGAAACAAAGTAATGCAAAAAGAATAAAAAGTAAGTGTGCAAATATATAAGCCACTTCAAACTGTGATATAACTGGATGAAATGCATTCATTTCTCCTGGTGGGAAAGGTTTCATCTTACAAAGCCTGACATTACTGAAAATCAATCAGCCCAGTATCAGGCTGGTTGCCCTGTATTTGTGACCCTCCAGATTTCAGGAGCGCTATGTGCCAGTGGTCATTTTTCACTGACTGCTTTTCCTGTTCCACAAGAAATACCACTACATGTAAATGTCAGGTTTCAGCGGTGAGTGATGGGTCATGAATTATGAATTGAACAAGTAAAGATGATGGTAATAGAAGTGGTAATTTCACCACAATGAGAATTATGCTTATCTTTCTTCTTCCTGTAGCAAAAATGAGTATTTTCTGTGGCTTTGCATGGGAATAAAGGTTCCTACTCCATAATTCACAGCCCTGATCAGCTTCTATCTTGTGCTTTTGAATTATGGACAGTATTTTTCTTCCTAGATCCTCAGCCTGTGGGTGGCAGGTGGAGAAAAATAGCTAATGATGTTTCCATAGACATGGTGTCTTCCCAGGAATCAATAACTATGACCAAATCACCAGGAGTTCCAGTGGTACTGTGATCCCATCTGTGTCTCCCTCCTTTGAATCAGTGACAAGCTGATGTATGAACATTGACTTGACGTTGAGGCGACGGACTATTTTCTTGACTAGCTGCAAATGCGAACTATTCTGCCAGTGTGTTTATTTTTCAAATAAGTTATTTTTAAATAACTTTAAAGCTTATAAATACACACACACGCAGTTCATTTTGTATTTCCAAATATATTCCTGAAAAAAACAGAGACCAGATAATTTGGGGTTCATACTCTGGTGATAATTCTTACTGAAAATCGCTGCCATCCATACCGATTGTTAATGATCCCGCAGTCAGCCCAGAATGTAATTGTTCACCTTTAAGAAGGGCAGCATCAGGGTTAATGACTGAAAATGAGGAGGAAATAGCTACATTTAATTTGGAACTTTATGACTTTTGGAGGCAGAGCACTGACCTTCTTAATTGACCTGTTCTGTTTTCCCTGACTGTAAAAGAGTTACATTTTATCTATCAGTTAATCCAGAAGAAAGAAGCTACAAGGTGCCTGAATTTGCTGGAAATAATCTACAGAATCTCAATGCAAATAGAGTAAATTTGCCTCTATTTAGGGCTGCTACTTGAAGACACCTGTTTCTCATAAAATGAATGCCAATCTGTCTGTCAGCTGTTGGGGGTCTCTTCCGTGTCTCTCTCTGCCTCTGTTTTCTCCAGCTCCCCCTCTCCGTCTCTTCCTTAGCCTTGGTCACTTTCTTGCCTCTCTGTCTCCCATGTACTCTCCACCTCCGTGTTTCTCTGGCCCCAGGTTTCTCTCTCTTTGTCCTTCAATGTCTCTATTTGCACCTCTCCTTTATCTTTCTCTGCTCTATCTCTGTCTCTGTCTCTCTCTGCCTCTGGCTCAGTCTCTCAATCAAAACAGGGTCCCACTGAATCTTAACCTTTGTGTTGACTGCATGCCTCATGAAAAATTTAGAGAAAGCTTTATCTGAGTACAGGATAATTATTGTACATTATCATAGGCAAATATTAGTAAACAACTGGATGGTCAAGAGCTACAATGCTTTTTTTTTTTTTTTTTTTTTTAGTTTATTTTGAGAGAAAGAGAGAGAGCCAGGGAAGGGACAGAGAGAAGAGAGGGAAAGAGAGAATCCCAAGCAGGCTCCATGCTGTCAGTACAGAGCCTGATGCTGGGCTCGATCTCACCAACAGTGAGATTATGACCTGATCTGAGGTCAAGAGTCGTGTGCTTAACAGACTGAGCCACCTAGGCGTCCTGAGCTGTGATGCTTCCTAAGTGAGTACGAAGTGCTTGTGGTTGTCCACATGACTGCCGTATTCTCTTGGCAGAACTAGTCGGAGAATACTAGCAGAAAACAACATGGAAAAGGTGTCAGTTTTCTTTGGGTTCCTTTAAAATTCATCATTGAGGGGCGCCTGGGTGGCTCAGTTGGTTGCATGACCGACCTCGGCTCAGGTCATGATCTCACGGTTTGTGGTTTGAGCCCCACGTCGGGCTCTGTGCTGACAGCTAGGAGCCTGGAGCCTGCTTCAGATTCTGTGTCTTCCTCTCTCTGTGCCCCTTCCCCACTCATGCTCTGTCTCTCTCTGTCTCAGAAATAAATAAACATTTAAAAAAAATTTAAAAAAAAATAAAATTCATCATTGAAACCCAATTTTCCTTTGTTCCTTTGCACAAATTACCAAAACTGCTTATGTGGTGAGATCTTTTGTGTGGGAGTTGGGAAATTATCTGGAATTCTCTGTGGGTAGGGCTTGCCCAGGACAGCACCAATTTATGACAATGGTCTTAACATTCCATCTGTTAGCAACCCCTCTTCATATCCAAAGTGTTCCAATTTAAGATGATAAATTATATTAGCAACAACCAGTGAGGTCTGTTCCTGTAGAATAATGTGCAGTTATTGACAAAATGGCCACTTCATTACATGGTAAATAATGTAAGCATGGAAATTCATTTTAAAAATAGCTATAATTAGCAGGAAAAATGAAACAGGGATCTAAAATGAAATTATTTGGATACAATGCAATCTTATTATAATACTATATAGTATTTTTCAGCTTTCAAACGGAAGAAAATCCTGTACATGACAACATGGATGAGCCTTGAGGACATTAGGCTAAGTGAAATAATTTGTCACAGAAGGACAAATACTGCATGATTTCAATTTATAAAGTAGTCAGATTCAAAGCTGAAAGGAGACTGGTGTTTGCCAGGGTTCGGGGAAGGTGGAAATCGGGAGATGTTTTCCGATGGGTATAAAGTTTCCGTTGTGCTAGAGGAATAACTTCTGCACATGGACTGTGTGACAATGTCTCTGGTCAGCAATACTGCATTTTGCACTTAAAAATCTTTTAAGGGGTAGATCTCATGTTAAGTATTTTTACCAACATAAAAAAATGTAAACAATTTGGGACAAATTGATTATAACATTTGTAGTGGAAAGACATGCCGCTTTGGAATCAGAAAGAAGTAGTTCGAATCTAAGCTCTGCCACTTTTGTTTGTGAGACTTCGGACAAGTAACCTAACCTCACTGAGCCTCTTTGACCTCACCTGGGTCACACGCAGAATAATGCCAGGATTAACAGTAAAACAGGAAAGTTCTTTGAATTTCACTTGAACTCAATCATGCCCTTAGGAAAGAAGGAGATAAATGATGCCTAAAATGCAGTGTTATAACCCAACAATAAGAAGGACTTTCTATGTGCCAAGCACTTTACAAGCATTGTATCATTTAACCTGCACAAGAACTCCATGTGGCAGATAATAACATGATAGCCAAATGACAGCCAAGGGAATGAAAGGTAGGGACATGCATGCAGCTTTTAAGTGGCAGGCCCAGGATGTCCACGTGTCCATCTGTCTGAATCTGGGTCAGACATTCTGACTTCTCTACTACACTAATAATGGCTCTAATAGATCATTGGACTATTTCACTTACTGGGTCTAACTGTGAAACCTTTTGCCATAGCATATTTGTTTCACTTTGTGGAATGGTTTTCTATTTCCTCCCCCATCCCCTCAGTTAGGCTTCTTAAATCATCCCATCTTGAATATAGTACTGAAAACTTGGTGACCTATGTTCCTTTACTAGAAATGCTGCCTCTAATTCTATTTGCTTTAGGACATCTATCAAACTCCTTGTGGTATTAAAAAATAATAATGCAGTTGAAGGGAAAGCTGCACTAGGAGATCCAATTTCTTCATCTGAAAAATGGGGCTAATAATATGTGACATTTACTAATCTCAAGGAAGTTAGGAGATGGATGAAGTAATTGTTTCTGCAAAACCTTCAAATGCTAGAAGAAATAACATATAATCCGTTATGACTTCCAATGTGAAACACTACTTTCCTATTCTTTTGGGTCACTGTATGTAATCTTCGTTCAAAACTGCATTTATTCTATAAAATTATTTGTTTTTTAACCAATAGATATCTATTGAATATATTATAAGGCAGACCCTGTGTTAGGCACTTGGGATGATAATCAGATACGATATGCATTAAAGCTCAGGTGTTTACGATTTTGTGAATACCAATTAATTGGCCCTGGCTACCCATTAGAATCGCCAGGGTGGCTTAAACATTAGCTATGTCTGATCACCCCTGACCAAGTGAATCGGCTAACTCAAATGGGCCCTAAGAAAGAAGGCCATATGAAGATGGAGGTAGAGACTGGATTACTGTAGCTACAAGCCGAGGAATGCTAGTGATTGCCATCAACCACCAGAAACTAAAAGAGAGGCATGAAATAGATTCTTCCTCAGAAACTCCAGGAGGAACCACATTTGCTGCCACCTTAATTTCAGATTTTTGGTTTCCTAAACTGTGAGAGAATACCTTTTCATTATTTATAGTATTTTTTTTTTTTGAGAGAGAGAGAGAGAGGTGGAGGGCACCAGTGAGTGAGGGTCAGAGAAAGAGGGAGAGGGAGAGAGATAGAGGGAGGGGGAGACAGAGAGGGAGAGACAGAGACAGAGGGAGAGAGAGAGAAGTTGGCCTCACCCAAGGCTTGTGTTTTACCTGAAGCAGGGCTCGAGTTCACCCACTGTGGGACTCGAACTCATGAACTGTGAGATCATGACCTGAGCTGAAGTCAGATGATTAATGACTGAGACACTCAGGCACCCCCACTATTTGTAGTAATTAATTACAGAAGCCATAAGAAACTAATACAGAAGTCAATTAACAAATTTTCAAGAATGTCAGAAAAAATCAAATGGTATCATGGCCATATATTCATCCTCTAGAACACTTCCTTTGAATATGGAGTCCTTCAAAATATAAGACATGGTGCTCTTAATAGCACTGATTAATAGTACTTCTTAATAGTACTGATATGTTTTTGCAAACTCCCACTAAGCATGTTTATCCTAGGTGAATTAATTTATGACACACCATGATTGAATGGATTTCTCCCTTTTGGAGATGATATGTTCTATATTCTGCAGTCAGGGTTTTGGGTAAATCTCTGCTGAGGATAAGCATTTACAAAGAACTAAACTAGAAGTGAGGATCTCTGCTTCCTTCTCAAGCTAACTAATCAGATATGTACTGAATATCACATGATTTTCCATATCATCTAGACCAATAGCCAGACTCCTTACAACGACCTACAAAGTGTGCACAGTCCTCCCACCAAAGTTTATCTGTCTATCTTATCTCCTATTTCACTGTTCTCATTCTGAACTTGCCACTGACTGGTCTCTGCTCCTGTAATATCTCACCTCAAATATCTTCACGATCACTCCCTCACCTCCAAGTCTCTACTCCCAACGCAGCCAACACAGTGAGACCTCCTTGGCCGTCCTATTGAAACCAGAACTGTCACCCAACTCCCTATTCCTCTTTTCTGCTTTACTTTACCCCACCGATTGGTTTATTACATGGGCTGATTTGTGTCTCCCACAAATTCAGATGTTGAGGACGTAACTCCCTGTATCTCAGAATGTGACTGTATTAGAGACAGAGCCTTGAAAGAAAGAATTAAGTTAAAATGAGGCCATTGGGGTGGGCCCTAATCCAGTCTGACTGGTGTCCTTAGAAGAAAAGGAAGAGACTTCAGGGATGTGTTGAGCACAGAGGAAAGGGCATGTGAGTATACAGAGAGAAGGCATTCATCTGCAAGCTCAGGAGAGAGGCCTTGGGAGAAACCAAACTGTTGACACTTTGATCTTGAACTTCTAGCCTCCAGAGCTATGAGAAAATAAATTTCTGTTGTTTAAGCCACCCAGTCTTTTGTTATGGCAGCCCTGGGAAACTATTACAGTTAATCATAAAAATCTATTGTCTAACCTGGAACACCACTGAAAATAAAAGGGGGCATTATGATAATGATACCAGGACAATTGACATAAACAGTGACTTTCCAGGTACAGCAGCACGTTCGTAGCCCTATCCATAGTGCCTGTCACTGTTAATATACAATGCACTTTAGTTATATGTTTATTGTCTGCCTGACTCCACTAGATAGTAAATTCCTTGGTGGCATGGGTTTTCTGTTTTTACTGCTTTATTCCCAGTACCTAAGTGTATGGCATATAGTTGATTCTCAATTAAAAATAAGCTGAATAAATAAATGTGAACTGTAGTTGAGTGGCTGATGCCCACGGATCTGTATGTTAAGACTTTATATACAAGATCGTAGTGTGATTACCAATTATTTTGTACCTGCTACATGCTAGGCCGAGTGCTAGGCATCTTATATATGTTATCCCTCATCCTTTTTTGTAAGGATTTTGTAAGCTAGGTTTGATCCCTATTTTATACTCAAAAACCTAAATATATCAGAGATTTTAGGTCACTTCTCTATCCCTCAGCAAGTAGTTAAGGATTTAAACTCAGGTCTGCATCTCCTAATACAGAAAAGATATTTGCACATTCTCAGCAGTTAGAAAAGAACACAGATGCAGATTTCCAACTCAACAAGTCCATTGAAATGGTCAATATGCATTAGTCACAATATTGTACATGTCGAGGTAGAAGTGATATCTACAAATTATATCAATGTGGGTTCAGAATAAGTCATGTGGAATTAAACTGTGTAAGTGGAAAGATTCCCTAATACTTTAATCCTAAATTCTCTATCAGCACTACAGAAAAATCAAGAGCAACAAATCAATGTCCCTAAGATGGATATGAGTGGCTTTCCCTGCTAATTTATTTTTAGTAAGTAATGCTTTAGATTGACACACAATGTAAAATATTGTCCTTGAAAACAGGCAGCTTTGTCTGATGCTTAGGATTTTTATTTATTAGAAACTGAGCCAGGAAAATCTGATGTTAAAATTTATCACAGCAGCTGAGGGGCTATGTCCTGCTAAAGAAAATTAATTGTATGCCAATCTGGCAGATGTTGTCCGATACCTTTTTGTAAGTAACCATCTTGACCACATCAAAATGTTACTTACCTGAGAGAATGCTTTGAGTTACCCTTCCATAAAGTGTAGTCACATTTTGCATGCAAATTTGAAATAATACTGTATAAGTAATAGAGTCTCACACTACGTGAAATTTTAAAGTAAGGCAATACTCAAATTTTTGTTACACTTGTTAAGAATTTCATAACTTCAAAGCTGGCAGGCTGAATGAATGGTGAGCTAGCCAGGATAAGGCAATATTCTTTAATGCTTGTAATAGAAACCCTGGTCATTCTTTTTAGCCTTATGGAAACATCTACTTAAGACTTTAAATTGCTTGAGGTCCTCAAGAACATGTTCTTCAAATGAAGTATAATCCCTCTGTAATTCACATTAACCAAATGTGAATCCCAAATACAGTAGGACAAAAATTTTAATCCTGAAAATCCTAGCATCGCTTAATTCAATTCTACAAATGTCTGTTCCTGCTTTAGTTTTATTAAATGCTCCTTGATGCTTTCTCTTCCTAGGGATCATAGGATTTTATTGAAAAGAAGGTAAACTTTTGAGAGATAAAAGTAAAATAATTTAGAAAAATCACTTTACTCTGGAGGCCGATCTTGTGCCTCTCTCTATGATTCAGAACTCCTGACACTGTATTGAATGTATTAGATTCTCTGGATCTTCCAGATCTCTGTGGACTCCATATAGGACTGCTTAGTAACCCCAAACCATCATATTTTAGAAATTGGCTATGGCCAAATATTATAAAGTCATATTATAAATACTGTTTTATATAAGCTTCATCCAAATCATTTACCAAGGAAGAAACTGAACTCAATAACTTTTTAGTTTGCCCAAGATCAGAAGCCTAAAAACTAATGGAATGGGTGTATGAACCTGGACTGTCTGAATACTAAGGTCACACATTTACTATCTATGATTCATTCATCTTTGTCTCCCACAAGTCATGCATGAAGCCCAGCATCAGCTGTTCAACACATATTTGTTAAATGAATGAATAGATGCTGGTTGAGTTCCACAGGAAAAAGGGAGACTCCTTTATTTATGAGCAAATCATGACTTTTTCAAGGTTTCCAAAAAACAATTGGCATTTTCACAATTAGCATTTTCATAGGGACAATCTGAGATGCCAGATCCTGGCAAACCTGTCACTCGTAGTCAAGGGTGTTTAGAAAGCTGAGTCTTGAGACTTTGCAGAGACTGCCCTTACTTGGTGGCCCTCGGTGTTAGGCTGTGATTGATGGAATTAGGGGGGAAGCAAGGGGAGGTGCTGATGGTAGGAAACCCACATTGTCAACAAACTTGAATAACTTCAGATAACAACACTGTTAAAACACACTCAGATCACTCCCAGGAACAGACCAGAGTCATGAAATTAAGATAAGATCCATAGAGAGTGTGTGTAATACTGTCTTCTCAGGCTATAATTTCATAGGAAGCTTGTAAAAACAGCTTTGTGGATAAGGAATTATGGGTCCTTATTCTTTGAGTGATTAAAGCCATTGAATTCAATGTGACCTCAGGATCACATGTGCACAGAACCGAGCAGAAAAATTTGTCTGATAAATGTTTTAATAGGCAAGATAGATCTGAGGTTCAGGTAGGCTTTGGGGAGGACATTGAACTAATCAAATTTGAGCTTCATGTTAATAATGATAGTAACGGCTGCCTTTTTATTTATTTTTTGAGCACTTAAACACATTTTTTCAATGTTTATTTCTTTTTGAGAGAGACAAAGAGAGCGCAAGCAGGGGAGGGGCAGAGAGGAAGGGAAACACAGATTCTGAAGCAGGCTCCAGGCTCTGAGCTGTCAGCACAGAGCCCCACGCGGAGCTCCAACTCACGAACAGCGAGATCATGACCTGAGCCGAAGTCAGATGCTTACTGAGCCACCCAAGATCCCCATTATTTTTTGGGCACTTTAAAAAGCTCTATCTAATTTGATCATCAAAAACAGTTGTGTGAGATAAGCTTGTTTGGTACTATTGCCTATAATTTACAAATGAGAAATTTCAGGAAGCTTAGAAAATGTACAGCTCAACAGCTGCCTGGCTGAGATTCTGTTGCAGATCCTCTCAAACAGGGTTGCTCTTTTCCAGTATGTTCTTGCTACTTAAAATGTATTCAGAATCTCAGCATCATCTGGGAGCATGTTAGAAATGCACAATCTTCCGACCCATCCCTGAGCTACTGAGTCAAAATTTGCATTTTAATAAGATCCTCAGGTGATTGGTATGCGCTTTATATCGTGAAAGGCATCTTATACATTATGCTGTATTACTCATCCGGAATGCCTCTAGTTTGGGAATCTTATCTCAATTTGTTACGAAGGAGGGTAAGTGAAGGCACAATCATAAGAATAAGTGACCGATCTCTGAATCTTCTCAAAATATAATCAGATTTAAATATTGATGGCACCAGTGATGTTAATATAGTATAGGTTAAGATTAGAGACTCTGAACACTGCTTTTGCCATTTACTGTGAAGCTTTGGGAACATTTTTTAACTCTTGAGGCTTCAGTTCCTCCTCTGGAAGTGAGGGTAACAAGCACACCAACCTCATGAGGTTGTTGTGAACATCATCATATGAGTCTTCAGAGCTGATACTTGAGTAGTACACAGTAATGCTCATTATTTTAAGCACGGTACACAACAGAGATTCACTCTAGCTGTCAATATTACTAAGGAAAAAACTTCCAAAGAGTTTCTCTTGGTTTTTCATTAAGTCAATCCTTTGAACACTATCAAGGAGACTCCCTTCCCATTGACTCTGATCTACGGAATTCTGCCAAGAGGCACAAGTTCATCGTGGTTTCCAGTGAATTGCCCCAGAAGGAACCCTTGCACATTTTCTAGTCTTTTCATCCCAGGGATTGTTCATTTTTGTCCACATTCTAACAAGCCAAAATTTTATATAATGGGGTAATGTGAGTTCTTCCTTTTTGGGACCTGAAAATCTGGCCCTTCTAGGGTTTCATAAACTTTAAAAAATTATTCTTAAAATCCATGGAACAACTGAGAAGAAATTTGGATAAATTCTCTGTGGGGTCTGGACATAAGAGGATAGAGGAGGGTTTGTCTATGCTGGAGTGCTCAGAGATCCAGGGACACTATAGGGATTGAATTCTAGGAAAGGAGCTGATCACAGCAGAGTTAGCTGATAACTAGGAACCATGGGGTCCTCAACTCAGTCCCCCAGCTCCATTCTGCTGGTGCCATCGGGGTATTTTATAGTAAAGGTACTAAGAATAAACCAACTGGCTGTGTTGTCTCTACATGCAGAGGTAGTATGAAGAACTGACTTTTATTCCACATGAGACAAGAAACATGGAAAATGCCTTACTAAAATGTGCTTAGCAGGATGAGTCATTATTAATTAAAACTGTGTGCTTTTTCTCATGTGGAAGGAATTTCATAATCTCAAAATGTGTGGTGTGCTATTTAAAATTAAATATCAGAAATGACTAGGGTAAAAACATAGAAGGCTAATACCAATATGCTGTTACTGGATACAGAATCATTACTCTTTATAGTGCTAGCAAATCCTCGCAAGGTTGGGAGAAAGATCTGAAAACACTAGGAACTGTCAAAGGCATGCGATGAACTTAACAATGCAAAACAAAATGTAAGTGGAGTATCTTAATTCTTCTTCTTGTTCTTCCTACTGAACAACAATACCGTATCTTTCTGTGGGTTTTTGTTTTGCATCATTACTTGATCTGGCACTCCCAATTTCCTGTTGATTTTCACTGGACAAATATTAACAGAGGGGATGAGTGCCATGGCAGGAATTTAAAGCCCATCTTCCTCCTCTTCCTGGTTTGCTCATTCCGACACAGCCCGGTGCCTTCCTCCTACTGGAGGACTTTGTGCTTTCATGAGCCAAAGGAAAGGAAAGCAGTCTTTTTTTCTTCATCATGAACTTTAAGAATGTGAGTAAAAAATGATGTCACAGATTTTTTTCTAAGTCTTCAAAGATGAAGTTTTTATTTTTAGTTGGAAAAGAGTTATTTCTTGAAAAATGAAGTAAAACAGATTCAAATTTTAAAAATGTATGTCTCTGTATATTTTATTTTTTCTACATTTTTTAATGTTTATGTTATTTTGAGAGAAAGAGAGAGAGAGAGAGAGGGAGACCATGAGCAAGGGAAGGCCAGAGAGAGGGGGCCACAAAGGATCCCAGGTAGGCTCTGGACTGACAGCAGAGAGCCCAAAGTGGGGCTCAAACTCATGAACCCTGAGATCACCCAAGTGCCCCTGTCTCCATATTTTTAAAGAGCTGAGAGCCATCTTCAAATCATTATAAATTAGTCAGTACATAGCTTCACCTGCATGCTCTTTTAGTTGTGGCTTCTTTCTTAGCTGAATTTGAAGTATCTTCCTTCATTTTGAAAACTCTTTAAGAATTCATTTTTATCTTTCACCTTATTGAGATTTTATTTTTTTTATAGTGTGCCTTTGGTTGCTTATTTTTAACTGAAAAATTACTGTGTTTTATCACATCAAGTTTAATTTTATCCTTTTACAGCTTTACTTGGGTCTATTTATTTATTTATTTATTTTGGTCCGGTTTCTAATCATTTTTCAACATATTTTATTCTATTTTAAAAGTTTTGCCTCACTATTTTTCCTTTTTTGTTTTTCATAGCTTATGTATCATCCATATTTCTTATTTCTACCTTATATTTACTGTTCTTAGTAAGACCAGGCTTTTAGTAACTTAAGTTGCTCTCATTTTAATTGAGTTTTTGATTGTTTCAGTTTTTTGTTTTTTGTTCTTTTAGATTTTAAAAGCCTTTTTATTTTGGAAATATTTAACATCTATAACTCAATTTTTATCATCTTACAAGATTTTAAGCTAATTTTCTTCTGTTGAGTGTTATATTTAATTTTAATTCTAAATTCACAACGGTCGGCAGGAAGAGTGATCATAAAAGTGGCATCTGGCCTAGAAACTTTGATCTGAACAAGAGTGCTTGTGTCTGGGTGGAACTTTCTCTTGTTTATTTTTCCTCCATGAGAGAGGTGGCTCAAGCCTTTTTCGCTCTCATTGGCTCTCCATTACCTGGCTCATAGGGGGCACTTAAAAACCTATAAAGGATAATAATGATTTATAATGATTATTAAGGATTATATGAGTCTATTGACAAAAACAGCAATTTACTAGTACTGTGTGTCAGACTCTCTCCTGAGGACCTTCCATGCAGTAACGAAATCTTCCCAATAACCCTTCAAAATATCACCCCAACCTATAGATGAGGACATTGAGACCTGGGGTGATATTAAGCGGCCTGCCTGGGTCACTGAGTTAGTAAATTGGTATAGCCAAGACTTGAACCCTTGTAATCTATCACCAGATCCAGGGCCCTTAGCAATCATTTGCCCAATGTCTGGCATATCATGTACCAACTGGTTAATAAGAGGCAGATACCATGGGGAGGATATCTCTAAACAGACTGTCATGCAATCACTACCTAAGACAACCAAAGATATGCAGCCTCATAAATCTATGCAGGCAAGCTAAACTAAGAAAGAAAAGCCTGGAGCTTATCTAGAAAATTCACGACCAACTGGCAATACCTTTAATTGCCCGAGCTGATTACTTTGAGCAGACTGTCATCAGCCCTTCCCTGCCCTGAGGCAGTCCTTGCTATCCCACTCTATTAGATTATCAATTTTAAATCAAACACAGCAGGTGGTGGCTGACTCTCCTTGGATGGGCTCCTCTCAGTTTGCCAAAGATTTATGGAAGCAGTATTTTAAAAAATCACGTTTACCCACTGAGCTAATTTCCTTCTCAGTTAGAATTCCATCATTCTAGTCCAAAGAGTAAAAAGTAAATGGAGAACTTAATCAGCTAAACATAGAACTTTCTATATTTATGTATATATGTTACCTTTGTCTAGCGGAATAACTCTCTGTTCCCATAGTTAAGCTATTCTCACAGAGTTAAGATTCAAGAATCAAAAAATAAAAATAAAAAAAAGTTCTCCTATATGCTTGATTTTATAGAATGTTGATTTAGTAACAATGGTTTAACACTAAACACTATTCGAACCCTAGCAAAGTCTTGTATGTGTCAAGGCTTCATATTAGAGCTCTTTGTCAATTATGCATTGATGATTCGGAATTTTCTCAACAAAAATAATTGCATAACACTGTGATTTTCATATTATTTTTTTAAGTAAGTGCTTAAATATAACATGGATGGACTTTATAGATTTTTAAAATTAATACAGAGCATATCTAGCTAAATGCATAGCATGGAAATAACTCATCTATTTTTTTCTAGTATCCTTGATTGGAGAGTACTTAACAAAAAGCTTGTTTAATTAAACCTTAACTTTTTTTCCTACATCCTGATTAGAAATTGTTAAACTAATCATATAATCTTAAATATTAATATTTTTAAATTTACGAATTTCATGCAAGAACACTTGCTTCAAATTAAATTTCTTTTCTGTCTAAACAAATCCATGAGGATGTAATTCTAGTCATGTTTATCCTTAGTCATCTGAGGACTGAGTAGTAGAGAGACAGTAGTAAGAAGGTGCTTTTGGAAGAAGGGGGAGGAAGAGGAGGAAGAGGGAGAAGAGGGAGAGAGGGAGGGAGAAGAGATAGAAGGAGAAAAATAAGTTGTTTTAGAGGAAGGGGTTTAAGGAAGGCATTTTTCGGCCCAACTCAAACATGAGATAATGTTATTAGAATTAAAGAGTAAAAATGTTTTAGGGACGCCTGGGTGGTGCAGTCCGTTGAGCGTTGGACTTTGGCTCAGGTCATGACCTCGCAGTCCCTGAGTTTGAGCCTGGTGTCGGGCTCTGTGCTAATAGCTCAGCCGGGGGGGCTTTGGATTCCATGTCTCCCTCTCTCTCTGCCCCTCCCCACTCGTGCTCTGTCTCACTCTGTCTCTCAAAAATAAATAAATGTTTAAAAAAAGTAAAAATGTTTTCTCTTGTGAAGAGTCATTCTACACATAGATGGTGTATTGATGTGCTAGGGCTATCATAACAAAATACCACAGACAGGATGGCTTAAAGAGCAGCGATGTATTTCCTCACAGTCTTGGAGGCTACAAGTCTAAGATCAAACAGGTTTTTTTCTTTTCTGAGCCTCTCTCCTGTGCTTGTAGAAGGTTTCTCACAGTGTCCTCATCTGGCCTTTCTTTTGTTCTCCGGAATCCCTGATGTCTCTTCTTCTTCAAGGACACAAATCATACTGGGTGAGGGTCTCACCCTTATCACCTCATGTTAACTTAATCACATCTTAAAATGGCTCATCTCCATATACAATCACATTTTGAGGAGATGGGATTAGGGCTTCAACCTATAAATTTCGCAGGAGTCACAGTGTAGCCCACACCTGGAGACTTTCAATAAGTGCTTGCTAATTGCTGAGGGGCAAACGACTGTCTACTGAGAAATGAAAAGATCCTGAGAGCTCCTTTCAACATCATCCGATGAGGTGGTGGCAAATGGGAAGCGTCAATGTTCTTCTGGTTCTGAAGGTCATGTTGCCCCTTCCCAGTCATTCCCATAGTCCCTCTTGATTGAATGATAATAATACTATAACTGGCCACCCATCCTCATCTATGTCTCACACTTCCGTGTGATTGACCTTTCTGAAGCACAGTTCCAACATGACAAGTCAGTTAACACTCACTAATTCAGGCAATGCATACGTCTAAGTGTGCCCAGGCCAAGAACTCTACTAGGCACAGGAAATCCAAGAGAGAGCAGACAAAACTTTCCATTGATTCCATCGCCTAACAGATAAAATCCAAAATTCTTAACGTGGCATTCAAGGGCATTCAGTACTTACAGCTTACCCACTTTTCAGTGTCCCTTCCTTAAATGTCCCTATTACTGTATTCATATAGGGCAATTTTTCATCTTCAAAATATAGTTTGCATTTTACAGCCAATAGACCCCTCACCTATGTATTCTTTCATTCCATCTTTAGATCTCTACCATGGCACACCGTAGTGAGACTTTTTGGAAATAAGGAGAAGGATACATTTTAAATGTTTCTACATTGGGTGTCTGGGAGGAGTGAGGAAGGAACCACTCAATGGAGACATAGAAACATGAGAGACAAGTATGATATCTGAGGTTGGGTTGAGTTCAGTTTTGGAGGCTCCACGGAATCACATTGCTCTAATTTTTTTATTGCTGAACATTTAGTGCCCTCAACAGTTCCTGCCATACAGTAATACTCATTTGGTTTAATAAGTATATGCTTGTTGTCCTTGATAAACAAGGAAACGATGCTATGTCAGAAATCAGAGAGTCAGTAAGCACCCATTTATTTAAAAGACACACACATATAACAATGTCTCAGCACCACAAAAGGAGTAATTTCATCCTTGGGGTTCATTATAATGGAAACTGAGTTGTAAATACTAACACAGGTTAGAACTAAGGAGATTGAGTATGGTGTTATGTAAATTAAGATAATCTTTAATATTAATTTTGGGTCAATTAACATATAGTAGTCTAAGGATTTTGACCAAAAATTAGAAAGCCCTAATTTTAGCTCTGTTGGTCACTAGTTTTACAACTTTGGCTAAGTTACTAACTAGATCTCTTTAAATCTATATAGAACCTAGACACATAATCTTACCTCATGTGATTTTTGATTATGAAAATGTAAACGAAATAAATAAATATGGAAAACCATTAAAAACTAAAAACATCATTGTATATTACAGGTAATCATGATGACAAAGGTAACAGTTTTGCTGAATAAACTCTGCTTTTGATAAATTCAGGTAGAAAATATAGAATTTATTTAAAAGCATTTTCAATGGGAATTTGAGAGAATGCTAGTTTAATAATTAAGAGATATAATTAATTATTTACTCTGGTTTTTCTCTTGGTGCTGTTGTGAGAATTGAAGGAATTTTTAAAAAAAATCAAATTTCCTTGGATTGTTATCAAATGATCAACATTTTAAAGCTAATTTTCATGGACATTTACTTACTCATAATAACTGATTCTGATAAAAAGAGATTCCTGATTTAGAACACTGTACATTTTTGTAATATCCCTGAGTATGTGCTGCAGAGTATTAATCTAATTAACCAAATTAGATATAACTGTTCTCTTATCTCTTTTGGGAGTCCACTCGTCATTCTTTCTTAAAGCCTAATACTTTGAATACTACCTATTGTTATTACAGGTTTCCCAGCCTACTAATTGCACTGAAAATTGCTTTAGGTTTGTTTCCTCAAAGGGTCTGAAGCTGTCTTCTAATATTTCTTTGTAAAAGCTGGTGAGAATTTATCTCAGAGGAATGGATTAAGATGTATATTGAATGGTGTATATTCTGCCATTTTGAATAGAGAACAGGTCAGGGGCAATTTTGCAGCCATGACCCAGGTTCTAGTGACATCTCCCCAGTGAAGTCCTCCCTTACATTCCTCTTCCCATGCAATCATTAGCTGATTATTACTGGAATAGCTGCCATTTGTGGAGCTTGTAACATACGCATGCTGGGCACATACAGCTGTATTGCTTGGGCAAGTTACTTAAGCTATAAGGCTCGGTTTCCCCATGGGTTGAGCAAGGATTATAATAGTATTTGCCTCATTTAGTTCTTCTAGAGTTCATTCAGAGCTTAAGTGAAATAATTAATGTAAAGTTCTTGGCACAGCGACTATTGCTTCGTAAACAGCTCATAAATATTTGTTATTCTTCTTGGGATAAAAGCTTTAACCACAGCAAACTGTGACAACTGACAAGTGGAAACAACCTCATGTCCACAATCAGACCATGGGAGAATTAATTATGGTAACTCCAGATGACAGAAATGATATGCAGCCATGAAATAATGTTATAGAAGAATAGATGTGGACATTGAAAAATACTCTAGGTCTGTTGCTAAGTGAAGAAAGTAGGCTACAAACAGTTCAGTCATGGAATGGACTGGAAAAACATACACCAAAATGTGACTAATCACTACCTTTAGATTTGGGGACCTTTTTGTTGTTATTTATTTTACCTTTGTGTTTTCCTGCTTTCTCCAATGGTTTTCAAAGAGTGCTGTTTATTTTATTAAGAAAACCTATTTATAAGAAAGGTATAGCCCTTGTCACTCAGCATATAATCTTCCTATTATTAGACATCCACACAATGATTGAATTGGCTATGTGTATCACCCTTGTCTCACTACCATAGCAGCTTGAGATTTTATAATATACACACAGCTCCCACTAAGTTGCTTAAATACAAACATACAGAACACAGATTACCATCCCCTTTAAATGGTCCAGTGACACTTCTGTTAGGGAAGTTGGGGCACGTGCACGCCAGAAACAAACTTGCTCCCCTGTTCCCCTTAGTCACTCTGTCATTTGGAACACTTTAGTTTGGCCATATTTATACCTATCTATTCCAACTTTCTTTCTTCTTGCCTGCTTCTACTATAAAGACTGAAAAGAAGTTAATACTAATATCATTTGTCCTCTTTCCATTCATAATTGTTGAAGTGATAATATTGGGGCAATGAGACATTTGTCAATGTCTATGGTGTTGTTTTCCTGGGCGGGGGGGAGGCTTGTGCTTCATGATAAAATGGCTATTATGGCCAGCATATCTCTCCTTCCCACTTGCCTGAGAATGGATACCACTGAGCCATTGCAGTTATGGCCATGAGCAAAAGGGCCAAAGGATTCCCAGAGATGCCAGCCCTGATATTATAGAGCTACAAAATCAATGCCGACAAAAACTTCCTACTAACAGTCTTCTCATGAAGTAAGGAAAGTAAAGTCCCATAGGTTTAAGCAGCCACTAGACAGTTTTTCCAGTTATTGTAGCTCCCAAATATTTGTAATCAACACATCATTCCTAAGTAATCCAGCTGGGAACCAGACCCTATTGGGTTTCTTTTTCTAGTGTTTTGTTATAATCATGTTTTATTTCCTCTCTAATTGACTTGAATTTTCCTTATTGGTTCACTTCACTTCAGAGTACTAAACATGGCCTCCAAAAGACAAATTTCCTACTTAGAGAGGGAGAGAAGGAGCACATGTGTGTCTTACGTGTGTACACATAAGTCAGTCAAAGACAGAAATCATATCTTTTCACTCGTATGTGGAACTTGAGAAACTTAACAGAAGACCGGGGAAAGGGAAGGGAAGGGGAAAACATAGTTTGAAACAGAGAGGGAGGCAAACCATAAGAGATTCTTAAATACAGAGAACAAACTGAGGGTTGATTGGGGTGCAGGGAAGAGGGGAAAATGGGTGATGGGCATTGAGGAAGGCACTTGTTGGGATGAGCACTGGATGATGTATGTAAATGATGAATCATGGGAATCTACCCCCCCAAACCAAGGGCACACTGTTTATAGTGTATGTTAGTTAACTTGACAATAAATTAAAAAAAAAAAAAAAAAAGAGCAGGGAGTGAGCTTTTGATCATCATGTACACGTTTTGTCAACAGCATTTGTCCAGGTGAAACCAGCCCCTTTCAAGCACCATCACCTTTCAGATCTACTTCACTAGGTCAACTTCACCTCTTCCTCCCCTTCCACCTAGCCTCCTTCTGCATCATGCCAGGGTTAGGACATGGGGCCAAGTCTGGCAAGAATCATGACCCTAATTTAGGTCTCAAAGGAAAATGAAGCAAAACAAGACTCAAGAAAATGTCAGGACATTTTTCCCTTCTTTTTCCCACTCCCCAATTCTAATATAACTCTCGTCCCTCCCTCCACAAGTTCAGTGATCTAATGGCAGCCTTGGTTTCACTAAAACCTGCAGTATCTTGCCCAGCTTATTCATACCCGCATATAGCTCTTTATTCCAACATAATTATCTCTTCCGATCCCACCTCTCTAATAAAGCTCTGCTCCTCTTACGGATTGGAAAGCAATCTGATTACACCACCTTGAAGATACAGTTGTTTGTTCTTGTCTTGAGCCTCTTGCCCGGCTCAGCCCCTTCTGGGTGTGACAGACCTCTTGGGGCAGCATTTGGACCCAGGTAAGAGAAGCCTTGCCTCTCGCTGTAGTTGAGAATTTGATTTTTCCCCCTCTGGAAAAATGAATGAAAAGCATCTGAACTCTTAATACTCTGGAAACTTCACGATGAAGACTTTTACTCAAAAAGAGGAAAAATGAGTAAATTCGAGCACAACCCCTATTTCTAACCTTCTAACTCTATTTTTAATAAACTTAGATTAGGAAAAAGAGGGAACAGAAATCTGCATTCGTTGTAGCAGAGGTTTTCTGTCGATTTTTTTTGCAGGGTTACACCCTTTCCTCTTACTAAGCAATTTTTCTCTAGTTTGACTTGTTTGACTCTGAAACCTACAAATTATTCCTGTTTGTAGAAATGACCTCATTTTATGACCAAATTTATAATAAAGCACAATGACCATTATGGATAATATTAAATAAGTGTCCACTTAACTGTAACATAAATTTTGTTTGCTTATAGCACTAACTCTACTCATGGTGTTCAGTTTCTGTGGTTCATTATTCAAAAGCCATGCACTTTTGGCTTAAACACTGTATAGACTAAAGGGACCCCCCTAATCCAGTGTGAGTAAAAATAGGTTGACTTGGGGGCACTTGGGTGGCCAGTTGAGTGCTTGACTTTGGCTCAGGTCATGATCTCACGGTTTGTGGGTTCGAACCCTCCATCAGATCAGGATCACTTCTGTCAGCATGGAGCTGCTTTGGATCCTCTATCCCCCTCTTTCTCTGCTCCTTCCCTGCTCACTCTCTCTCTCTCTCTCTCCAAAAAAAAAAAAAAAAAAAAAAAAAGAGGGTTGACTTTATCTTATGTCTGCTGCCTTAAGATGGGTTATATTAGTTTTAAAAGATCACGTCTGAAGGAGAGGAGGGCAGGTAAATTTCTGGTTAATAGTTCACAACTTCAGTGTTGTCTAATCCCGTGACTCATTTTAAAAGATGAGTGCAGTGAGGCTAGATTGCATTGTGCTGCTATCTTCTTGACATCTTAATGACCTAGCCTGGCAGTGATTAACTGAGGCTTTGCTCCTAGGAAGGACTTTTCCTTTTCTCTATTAAAAATAAATAAATATAGAAATGGCCTTCACTTGTTGGATTCACCTTATTCTTTGACTCAGAAAATAAATCCTAACAGTTTTTTCATTTCAGGTATTTATAAATAAGGTTATAAGCCTATCAGACAAATTTGTGAATGACTCTGTTATCCCCTCCATTGCAGAAACCAGAACACTGGAATCGTGACAGGAAAGATTTTTGCCTTCAAATAATTATCCATGTGGACACCAGATTGAGTTTTCCAAAGCAGTAATCTGGTCACACCCTAACCCAGATCACAACGCATCAGTGTCTCCACACCACTCCTCTGTTCCATAATAAGGTCCTCCCTAACTTTATCCCTTAGTTCTTAGTAACTCTCATCTTCTGCTACACACTTCTCTAAATTAGGGTCTTCATAACCTGGCGGTACAGTTATAAGAAAGCAGATTATTTTATATTTTTGTGACTCTAATTAGAATTACTTCTCTGCTTATCTTCCAGGTTAAGTTCTACATATGTTTCAAATCTCAGATTAATCGGTATTGGAAAGGAAAATGTAAATTATCTCTATTTTCAGATGGCATTATCTGCTGTATAGAAAATATGGAAGAATCCACCAAAAAACAATTACAGTTAATAAATAAGTCCAACAAGGTCACAGCATGCAAAGCCAGTATACAAAATGTAATTGTATTTCTCTACAGTAGCAATGAAAAATTCAAAAATAAAATCAAGAAAAGAATTCCATTTACAGAATAAACATATTCTTTATGAAAAGAATATCATGCCTAGGAATGGTTTAACAGCAGAAGTGAAAGACTTAACACTGAAAATTATAAAATGTTGTTGAAAGAAATCATAGACCTAAATAACTGAAGTGATGCTTCATATTTATGGAGTAGAAGACACTACTTCCAAATGGTAATACCTCCAAACTGATCTGTAGACTCAGTACAATCCCTGTCGAATTCCCAGCTGGCTTTTTATACATATTGACAAGCAACTCATAAAATTGAACTGAAAATGTGAGGAACCCAAGATACCTTTAAAACATCTTCAAAAATAAGTACAAAGTTGGAAGACTCACAAGTCTGGATTTTAAAACTTGGTAAAGCTATAGACATCAAGGCTGTGTGGTATTGGCCAGAGGACAGACATATAAGTGAGTGGAATAGAAGCCAGGGTCCAGAAGAAACTCCATACACTTACATTTAGTTGCTTTTGTTTTTGTTTTTTAATTTTCTTTTTATAAGGATACCAAAATAATTTAATGGGAAAAGAATTTCTTTTGACAAGTGATCTTGGGATGACCCATATATCCATATACAAAAGAATGAATTTGGACCCATAACCAACATCATATGCCAAAGTTAACACAAAAACCTAAATATCTGAGCTAAAATGATGAAACTCATTAAAGAAAATACAGGTGAAAACCTTCTTGACATTGGGTTACGTTTCTTACATATAACACCTAAAGCACAAGCAACTAAAGAAAAAGCAATCAATAAATTGAATGGCATAAAAAAAAAAATTTTTGTTTTTTAAAATAAAACCACCAAAAAAAAAAAAAAAAAAAGAAAAAAGATAACTCACAAAATGGGAGAATAGTTTTGCAAATCATACATCTGGTAAGGACCGAGTATCCAGAATGTATAAAGAACTCTTATACCTCAGTAATAAAAAGACAAACTAATTTTTTAAAACAGAAAAGGGATTTGAATAGATATTTTCTGAAAGGAGATATACAGTCAGTATGCAAATGAAAAGATGTACAGAATCATTAGTCATTGGGGAAATTCATTTAAAAACCACAGTAAGATACTATTTTATATTCTCTAGCATAGCTATAGTAAAAAAGGTAGACAGTAATGATTGTTAGGGAAGATGCAGAGATATTGGAACCCTCATTTCTACCGGTGGAAATGTAAAATGGTGTAGCCACTTTGGGAAACAGTTTAAAAGTTCCTTAAAAAGTTAAACATAGAGTTACCATATGGCCCAGCAATACCAATCCTATGTATATACCCAAGAGAATTGAAAACATATGTTCATATAAAAACTTGTACATGAATATTCATGGCAGCATTATTCATAGTAGTCAAAAAGTGTCAACAACCAAAGTGTCCATCAGTTGATAAATGGGTAAACAAAATGCGGTAAATTCATACAGTTGAATATCACGCCATGGGATGAAACAGCGATTCATGCTACAACATGGATGGATCTTGAAAACATCATGCCAACCGAAAGAAGCCAGACACAAAATGCCACACATGAGTCCATTTATATGAAATGTCCAGAATAGGCGAATCCATAAAGACAGACAGTAGATTTGTGGTAACCAGGAGCTGAGGGGAGGGGAGCATGGGGAGTGACTGATCATGGGTATGGTGTTTCTTTTGGGGGTGAGGAAAATGCCCTGGAATAAGCTACTGGTGATGATTGCCCAGCCTTGTTTATACACTAAAACCCACTGAATTGTACATTTTTAAATTGTGAAATATATGGTATGTGTCTGAATTATATTTCAATAGAACAAGAAACTCAGCTGATCTACCAACTTCTCCGCACAAACCTTCCTAATTCCTAAGCCCACTCGCAGAACTTCTTCCCCAAGTACTCCATTGCGGCTTTTGCAATTACAGGCAATTTAGTGGAGTGGTAGAGATGTAGAGACAGTGCCTTTCTAGGTGATTCCTCTCGAGGTGAATGATTGTGGGCAAGTTACTTAATCTCACTGGGCCTCGGTTTCCTCATCTGTAAAATGGTGATAACGGTATACTTAGCTCATAAAGTTATTGTGAGGGTTTTCTGAGTTAGTTCTTTTCAAAGCTCTCTGAACAGACCAGGTATTTAATAAGTAAGTAATAAATTAACTGTTGTTCATAAGGCAATAGTATCATATTACATTATATTGTAATTATCATTAATTATTATTATCAGCTATATCTCTTTGGCATTGTATCCTATATTCCATCCCTATAGGCACTTAGATATTTGTTGTTTCCAAATGACCGGCCCCAGGGTCTAATGGGAGTCATAGCATGCCTCTTCAGGAGTCAACAGTTCAAATGTAGTCTGGTAACAACATGTTTCACCAAATAGTATAGAAATGGTCAAAACGGTGACCAGCCCTTTTGGTTGGATGATACACCCAGCATGTTGTAATCTGCTTCTTCTAAGAAATGCATTTGCTTATGTGAGTGTAGAAAGAAACAAACTGGCCTTTATACTAGAGTTTGGGGGAATTAACAGAAAGCTCTGAGAGATAATTCCCTGAGAAGTCCTGGACCTTTTATATCCCTGAAAGATTGCTTACACATCCTTGTAGCGACAGAGTCTAGGGAGAAAAAAAGTTCTATGATAGCTGGTATTCCCTATCCTGTAGTTTTCTTTCTTCAAACGACTCTTACTCATCAGTTTATAATCTTCCAGCATGACATATATTTTTTGAAGTGCCAACAAATGTTGTTCATTCTCAACATGAATATTTCTCTTATGTGCCCCAGGAAAGAAAATATTACACTCAAATGAGTTCAGTTTGCTGTCCTATGCACCAGTTCTTACAACTGAGTCATAGCAATGCTCTTTGAAGTTCACCCTCAGATCTACCCAGCAGGAGTGCAAAGCAAGATGAGAAAATGGCTCATTACTTATTTTTAGGGAGGATGAGTTCCAGAAAGAAAATTAAAACCATGAAAATATTTGCTTTGAGGTATATATTTTCAGATTGGGCAAAAAGAAACAAAGAAGAAATTGCTATTTATGTAAGCTCTACAGAGAGCATACTAAAAATATATCAGTGAATACAACAAATGAATTTTCTTTCTGCAAAATGAAGGAAATACCTATATAGTCGGTAGGTTTTTCTAAAACAGCATTTCACTAAAATAAGCTTCAAGCCACTCAGGGAAATAAAGTTTCTTCTTTGTCAAATAAGGGATTTGGTGTTGTCTAATGTAGAATAAAAAAGAAGTATGTATGGGTACACACACACACATATAGGATTTGAAACACAATAGTATTTAATCCTACTAATCAGTGAAGAAGTAAAGATTTTATGACTTTAGATGTAATATTTAGAAGAGACTTGTCATTGTGAAATCACTCTAATCTTGTCTCCTTTATACAGAAGCTTGATAAAGTGTTTTCCCTGAGTTTAACATTGCAAGGAATGAATGAGATTGAATTTATTTAATGCGAAAAAAAATTTCTCTGGGCACACAGGTGTTGAAAAACCTTTTCAAACTGAATTTTAAAATTTCCTCTTTTAGATTCTTTTATCACATAATTGGATAAGGGGAAGACATTTTGTTAGGCTCCCAAATATATATTCTTGAGTTCATTCCTGAGAGAGAGAGTTTAGGGCACAGGATAAATGAATTCAATTTGCAGTGTTCCCCTGGCCCTACCATCCATCAAGCTTCTTTGTGGTCCTACCACAACCAGCTCTGTCCACCTCCGCTCAGAATCACCTCTCTTATAATATGTTCTCTCCACTCCCTCAGGCTCTTTTGATTATTCCTGCCCCAAAGATCTCTTTTCTCTGACCTCCACTAACATTTCCTGTCTAGATGCCCCCAGAGTGGCTTTTTAGAAGTGTTTATCTTTCTGTGGTTGTCATGGTACACTTGGTTCATCCCGTAACATTGTCGTGATGTTGCCTGTTTCTCTCAGGAGAGCTTCAGTAGATTCACCCACTAATAGAAAATACATATGTGGTTTCTGTGTGCAACCCAAGGATGAGGGGAGGAAATAGTACTATAAAATAGAAGACAGACACAGTGGGGAAGGGAAAATGAATTTTCCATGAATAGATGAGTTCAAAAGAATTTCAGAAGTTCAGTTTAATTGGTAGCCCTTAGCATCCACTCAAAAAATCAGAAATAACAGTACTTACAATCACAGCATGTTCTGGATGCGGTTTATGTTAGCTAAATGGAAATCTAGTTTAAAATTCCTCTTTGCTGCCCCAACCCTTGGAGCAAAGTCTTGTTCATAGAAAGCATGGCTGTTCAGTTATCAAAGCCTTTTGTTCTGAGTCTTAACTGTCCTGCAGCAACACTTAAGCCCAATCCATAATGGACTACCCCTTTTCTAATATCGTCTGATATGATTATCTTTTCCAAAGTCCTGAGCTAAACTGTTTTTGCTGAGCCCCAGTCATTTTTTATTTTCCCTTCCCTTTTCTTCCTTTTTCTTTTCCTTCTACTTGTGGGGTCGGGAGGAGGGTTCTGCCACTGACTATCTTCTATTTATCATTTATAGTTGTCAAAGGACTCTTGCTTCAACTCGTTTCTCCAGAGAGTGCATACCTGTAGTTTTAAAATTTTCTCCACATTGTTTTAAGAAACATGCATTGAGTACCCTCTGTGCCTTGCCCTAGAATGCAGAGGTGATCAAGACCAGCTCTGGTCTAGTAGGAGCAGGTGACTTATGCACATTAATGTTTATAAAACCACATAGGAGACACTGTCCTGGAAGAAAGGAAATAAGGGTTTCTGAGAAGGAATAAGAAGGAAATGAACCAGGATTGGGACTTTGGGAGATGGTCTAAAGCCTCAAATGGCATCTCCGGGCTGATTAGGTCATGTTTGAAAGACAAATCTGATTAAAACTCATTCTCATCCCAAATTCAATCCAACCCTTTCAGTGCTTTTCCATTGCTCTTGAGATAGTAATCATACTCTGTTTATTGTTAAAGGTTCTCTTGTACCAAGCCCTCCTTCTTTTATATGGAAATCTCTTTAGCACTCTTTCAAGTTATTGGATCCTCTATCTACCCTACTGACATAGGTATAGCACCTGCTCTGACTTCTCTGTGGAATGATCTGCTTTCGAATCAGTAAGCAGCTTGTTCCTTCTTTCTATTTATGCCTCTGTTCCTTAAAGGGGCTAGTGAGGGCCTATTCTACAGCAGGGCATAAGAGAAGAAAAAGAGGCAAGCAGGTCTTAAAAAAAAAGTTGAAGATTCTGAAAAGGTAGAATGGTCCAGTGCAGTGTGAGCACATTCCAAGTAAGTTGGAATTTGAATTCTGGCACTGATACCTTTGAGATATATGACTTCAGAGATGATATATAATTTCTCTGAGTCTGTATTCAACAAGAAGTAATGCTCATTTGGCAGATTTCTTGTCATAATTTGAAACAGTACTTGAAAGTACCAGTACAATGCTTAACATGCAGAAGATGCTAAATAAATACCATTGTTGTTGTTGCTGATGGTTTGGGAGTTGATTTTTAATTATTATTTGCGACTTATGAGAAAGTACTGGAAAGTCTAGGGATAATAAGCCATGTTGATACCAATCTTTCAACTACTTGAGGGACACAAAGAATGTTCCTAGGTGGGAATTTTGTTAACATGAAGGAACACTGGGGCTTTGATTTGAAATCACTAAAAACATCTCATAATATTAATTCTAAATGTTAATTGCTTTTTTCTACAGCCTGTAGAAATGAAGACAGTTTTATAACAATTACCTTCCATGAACCAAAAAGAGATTTGTCTCAGAATGAACTAATATTTATTTGGGTATCTCTTTTCCTAGACTAGTTACTTCTGGAGGACAGAAAGCATGCTTTGCATAAGAGACTGTTAAAAACTGAGAACAAACTGAGGGTTGATGGGGGGTGGGAGGGAGGGCAGGGTGGGTGATGGGTATTGAGGAGGGCATCTTTTGGGATGAGCACTGGGTGTTGTATGGAAACCAATTTGACAGTAAATTTCATATATTAAAAAAAAAAAAAAAAAAAAAAAAGAAAGCATGCTTTGGTCTCTTCCCCTTAAAACCCAGCATAGTACGTGTAGTAGTAACAACTCAGAAATATTTGCTGGCTATATAAAAAATATGCTTTATTGTAGAACTCCATCTTGCTTTCTCTTAGGCAAAAGAAAACTTGCAATATCCACTTAAGAATTTTGGGAGTTCTCTGCTCAACAGATCATCTCCCTAAATTCAAGCAATCTTGAATAAATTATAGAAAGAGAGAGTTAAAGTATGATTCTCCTATGAAAAAAACTGTTTTAGTCAGCCAACTGACTTAAGTATGTTAAAAAGACTACCATGTTGGAACCCTTTTGTTTTAACATAGCCAACTTGGCCTGCTCTCTGGATTGGGGCTAATTTTCACTGACACAGCTATAATTGTCTGCAGGTAATCCTTTTTAGTTTTCATGTTCCTTTTTTTCCAAGAAAGACCTCAGGCATTATTAAAGGCAAAAGTACTGAAACACTTTTGGTGCAAGTTTTCTTCTCTGTGAATTATTTATATTAGGATGAATTGTTCAAAAATCACTAAGCCACAGAGTTGAAAGTGATGTTGAGCAAGCTCACCTCCACTGTTGCCTCCAGACAGGACAACTCTGCCAAACCATCAAAGAGATGGGGTGCTAATCTGACAGAAGCTTCCTTTGTTAAATGTTCCAGGGCTTCATAACCTCTTAACCAGGAAATTATTAGCCAGCTTACTTCTTTTTTGTACTCTAAGTCTATATTACTCTTTATTTTAAGTACACATGAAGAAACCCTTCATATGCTTGGTAGAAATTGGCTTCTCTGATATTAAAGAATTCGTGGCTATCAGATATAGTAGTATATCAAGCTGTATGTGGCACGGATTGATGCTGAACCAAGTCTATCCATTTTCTTTTTTTCTCTTTCAAAATTTTTTGGGAGGAGGCATGGATTTTCAGAGTATTTCCTCTGAGAATATGAAAAGTATTCTGTAATCCTGAACCTTCCATTGGCTCTTCTGGATTTGCCTTTTGTTTTCAACACATATTTATTGAATTCCTATGGCTTCAGATGCTGTGCTAGGAACTGGGAATTCAGTAGTAAACACAACAGCCACATTCCCCACCCTCCTGAAGCTTGCAGTCTAGCCAGAGTCATCTCATCTTGCCTCCTTTTCTTTCTTGTATTCTCCCTTCCACTCACTTGAATCTTCCTTCTTAGATTTCATGGTTTAGAATTGGAGAAGGCAGTCTCTTATCAAAAATGCACTTTGCATCAAAACCAGGGAGTATATAACTGAAACCAGGCTCGATTCAAAAAATCTACAAGGGAAGTCTAAACAGTGGGAAAACCAAATCTGTAAGAAAAAAGGTCAGTGGAAAGTAGGCCAAGTATAATAAGATACAATCTGGAGTGCAGATATTGTCGGCTAATGTTCTCTTTTGCCAAGGTCCTGTCATACAAAGGTGCTCAGAGAAGGCAGCCAGGTGTAAAGGTCCGATAATAGGAAAAACCTCTCTATTTTCTATCTACTTTCTTTTTTACTCTATTTCAGAAAATGTTCAAGAAAGTAAAGTTCATCAGGATTAACAGCAGGGTAGATGAATGAGAAAAAAATAATAATAGTAATAAAAATAACAATAACAGATCTATCATATTTTACAATTTGACATGCCTTATTCCGTATAAGAAAAAGGAGCCAAGCAGTCCTGAGTGTCAAGGCAATAGACATTTGTGCTTGGAGAGCAAGGTCTCTGGGGTACCTGTCATTTGTATTCCAGGCCACGGCACTAACTGGAGCATGGCAGCCATACAATGGATGGTTCTGAATGAAAAGAGAATTCCTTGTTCTCCTGCCTCAGGGCTGAGTCCCTCATCGTTTTTTACTCTCATTTTTTTTTTATAGGAATATCCGTATGTCTTAGCATTGTTTTGAGGGTCAAATGACTCTCACGACCGTCTCATCTTCGTTTCCTAGGACCTTGCTTTGAAGTCTGAAGAGGAACTGCTGCCTCCATATTTCTATCATAGAAATGTTTATTAAAGGACCTTAGGCCATTTTAAATAAAAGGATTATAAAAAATGAAAAGCATAGTATCATTATACCATTCTTAACTAATTAAATTATTTCAGAATGTAATTTTCATGCACTGAAATTTATAACATCAAATTATATGCAATTATATGCAATTTTCAAGAGATATGAGGGAGAAGCCTATTTGAATATTCTATTTTGCCAAAGCTATTCAGTTTTAAAACTATTCATTTTATAAGATTGTTACATTCCGGTGAGCTAAGTGACTTGCTAGACTATTCCTGCGCAGTCCTACAGATAGAGATTAGGGAAAAAAATTGTCATTGTATGTGTGGGTTAAGATTTTTGAAATTATTAAGATTTGTACGATAACATTAATAATAATTTCATATTACAGTACTTTTCAACTTGAAATGCTTTCATTTCTATCTTTATACAATCCTGTCACACTGAGAACATTCTACATAGAAAGGATAACCTAGCATAAGTTGAAAATCATAAAAAGGCATAGTTTGTGGAATTGTAAATTTCAAAATGGCTGGGGCAAAGGATACCCAGTAGGAGAGGCAAAGTGTGCCTAAGATTAAATTTGGTAGATTTCGATGAACATAAATGATACATGGAAGAGTCAGGTCTTACTTCCTGTGGAAAATAGTAAGAATAAAAATGATCTATTTGCATTTTTAAGAAGATAACCTTTGCAGCAGGGTGCAGGAAGAACTTGAGTATGAAAAATCATTGCAATAGGAACAGTAGACAAGGGGTTGTGTCTACAGACAAGGCAAGAGTGGATGAAAAGGTAAACTAGGCATTGGTATTGGGAATATAGAAAGATACTAGATTCAAGAGGTGCTCCTGAGGCAAAATTGACAAGACTGGAGGGAGAAGAATCTCAGATAACACCAAGTGTTAAACACTTGAAAGACATGATAGATAGAGAATGATATAAATAAGGTTGTTTTAGCTGCCATTTTAAAACCAATTTTGCAATTTTTGAACCAAAAGAGATGCAGTATGAATTTATGATGACCAGTATTTAAATGTATAGATTTCTGTAGTGCTTTAAATTGTTCATAGTAATTTTAAGTACATTTCTTTATTAGAGCCACACAATAATCCTGTGAAATAGGTAGCTATGTAGATAAGGAAACAAAGGCTCAGAGAAGTCAATTTAATTGGCAAGGTCACCTGATAATAAGTGGAAGATGTATGTGTTTACTATATCATGTTCCTTTTTATTAAATACATCCAGTGAAATAGAGAAAGTCATATTTATAAATAAAACTACTTGGAATCACAACACTTAGGAAATATTTGAATTCTTCGTATTCACTATTTGGTTTTAGAAAGTGGAATTGTGGGATTGAAATGATAAAAAACTGTGATTACAATTGCACAATATTCTTTTGTGTGTGTATGGTCCTTGTGAAACATGTTATACGTCTGAAATAAAAATGATAATTAATTTCTAGAAACAACTGTTGATAAGTTCATGTGGTTATGTTAACAAATTTAAAATTAATGAATGGTTATCTCTACCACATTTGTTTTATGGGACTTTTGATATCTATTTGGGACAGGAGATATCAATATTACATTATCAATAAATTAACTTATCAGTTACATTATCAATAAATGGATGCCAGACATTTACCAAAGACAGTTACCACCATTTCCCCTGAGTCATCAGTGAATAGTTCTGCTAAAAAAGTTTATCTTTTGACATATTTATATTCAAACTACATATTTAACATTATCCATTCGAAAAGGAAGTATTGAAAAACATCTTATTCTATTCCCTTAATTTTCAACTATTAGAATAATGATCTGTTAATCTTCTAATTATTAAAGTAGAATTTTATGGCAAAACCCACCACGATTTAATCAAAATGAAGTATCTTTTGCTATAACCTTGCTTTGACACATAATTAATTTTCCTGGACTGTGTATCTAGGTAATATTTTGATATTCTCCAAAACTTTCCCTTTGACATCCTCAAAGTAGTATTTGAAATTTATGGCTTTTCATTTGAGTACTTTCCAAGTTTATAAGAGCACAGTGGTAAGGTAATCAATTTAGTGAGTAACAGTGGAGAGATCCTTATAACTTAACCCACTGGAATTCTCAATAATCCAGGTTAGTTGTCTATAATATTGATATCTGCAAAGAATATGTCTTTTAAATATTAATTGTTATGTACCTACCAGATGTCTTGACTTCAGGTGGTAATTTTAAGGAACAAATAGTTGTGGATGTGTAGTAGGGTTAGAGTAGATATTTCTTCTAGAGACAAATGATGATATATAGATCATTGCCCTATGTATTCTGTCTGTTATACAACTGTGTTTTCTCTAAGAGGAAATCTGGTTTTATGCCATATTTAGAATATTCTTTTGCTCTCTCAATGCTAATTTTGGTTATCTAGAGAAGAGAAGAATGACACTTTCTCCTTTTTTTTTTCCCCAATAAATTCTGTTAGAAATATCCTGGGAAAATAGTGAACTCCTCTTTAGGACCCCTCAAAACATTTACTAATCTATGTAAAACATAGGCTACTTTTAATTTAAGGGTTCTTCTGTCCATGCAAGGACAGATGGCCTCTGGAAATGCAGCACTAACCAGTTAGTTACATTTGTTCCACTGAAAGGCACAACCTGGAATAAATAAGGTGCAGGCAACCATGTCAAATCGAAGCTCAGAGAGATCAAAATGATAAGCATAAACATAAGTATTTTAAAATTACAAAATTTAAAAATTATATAAAGGAAACAGAAAGAGTATGACATTTCATAGAGCTATGTAGTAAGGACCAAATGGGTTAAACAAAACAGCAAGCATTTGGATCTATGCCTAGTAATAAGCACTATATGAGTTGAGGTGTCATTACTATTTACGAGCAAAATTTTTAGCACCTTACATCCATCCGGAAGAATGTAAAGGAGGACTATGATTGATAATGAGTCCTTCCTTATTCGCGTATTTAGTATGGGTCTTCCATAGATATGTGAACCAAGAGACAGCACTCCAAGAAAATTTTGTTCTTTTGTTTTAATTACTTTTAAATTTTTAAATAAATTATTTTGATCAATACTCTTAATGATTGTTATTCAACTAAACTGTTGAAAAAAATTTAAAACAAAATTGCATTTCATATACATATTTTTCTTCAGAGAAATATCATAGCATGATGAATAAAAGTCTTTCAACCATAAAAAATGTACGTGTTATATTTAGATAAATGTCTCCAGAAAAAGTAAAGAAAAAAGATAAGCATTTCTACCTCTTAAGAAAAATAATGGATGCATGATGGGTATCAATTTGCTACAGCAGTTAGATTCAACTTCATATATTTAAAAGAGGGATGAAACACATTTCATATTAAAATATCTATATTTGCAGCATATTGGAAATTATAATATCTACAGCTACAGTAATTAAAGTTATGATGAAAAAATTCTAGATTTCAATTAAAAATGTGCAGTGGTGTTACAGAATTGCTCAATATTATTTTAGGGGATGTGAGAAAATAAAAGAATATTGGTTAAAAAAACAGTGGATTTGGATGCAGCAGATCAACATTTTAGGCTTAGTTTAGTGACTACTATTAGTTTTGGGACCCCGGTAAATTTACATAAATGTCTTTGAGCTTCACTTTTCTTCTCTGTAAAAATGATACTAGATATGAAAATTAACAGTAACACATGGAAATGTTCTTAAACAGTCTAAAGCACTCTATAAGAATAAAAATGTGGAATAACTAAATAAGACAACTACCTAGAAATGTTTCTTGCAAGATTTGTAGAGGCCAAGATGTGGAATTCTTTCAAGAGTGTTAACTGTTCTTTAAAAATATTTTTTATACAATTTATTTGATATGTTTCATTCTCCTGATGTAAAACTGTAAGCTATCTCTGACAAACTTAAGAAATGCTATATATATATATATATATACACACATATACATATTTATATATATATAGAGACCATATATACACATATATAAATATGTATATGTGTGTATATATAGCATTATATATATATATAGACCATATATATATAAAAATATGTATATGTGTGTATATATAGCATTTCTTAAGTTTGTCAGAGATAGATTACAGTTTTACATCAGGAGAATGAAACATATCAAATAAATTGTATAAAAATATTTTTAAAGAACAGTTAACATTTGAAATATATATATATAGTCCATAGTTGAATTTGCGAGAGGATTGTTTTTGTTTGTTTGTTTGTTTGTTTGTTTGTTTTTCCTTGAGTGTGAATATGAAGTAAGATGGATTTCCTCCTTGGGTTTTAAACTGGCTTTTTAGACCATTTCAAAAGGGTAATTTATCAAAAGATTCTGTTAGTGTCATCAAAATCAGAGAACAGTTTTTCATGGTTGTCTCATTAAAGGCCAAGAATCATTTGCATGTATAAATCCCAGTGTGTTTGCTAAAAACTTGTCTGTATCTACAGTCACAAGTTGCATTCTTATTTTCTCATTTAGTTGCAAGAGAAAACACCTCAAATCATACCTGGCACAAAGCTAAAGCCATGAGCAGATCAGTGACATGGTCATATTTGAGACAAATGTGAAGTTCACACAAGGAACCCAACTATTGTGTCAGCTTGTGAATTTCCACCCCACCCTTCCCATCTTCTTGTCACTTTATCCTGTTTGGAAAGTGGGATCTCTGCAGTGGGTATTGAATCAGCAGAATCCTCTGCATGGCATGTTGTCTAGATTCTTCATTGTATAGAAGCTTCACAAAAACACCCACAAATACTTAACTTATAATGTGTAGGAGTGACTCTAAAATGGCTTTAAGGACGGACATTCTCAGAATAGCAATTTGAATGAAGCAGAGGATTACATGCAGGAGAACCATTGGGGGTATGATTTAGCTTTAGTTTCCAGCTTCATATGGACCATAGTGACTTAGGCAAATAAGTGTTTTTCTTGTGTTTTGTTTTGTTTTGTTTTTTTCAACAAGACAAACTTTAGAAGTAGGCAGTCCAATTTAAGCCTTCTTCTAGTTTGGGCTGTCATGTTAATCTGTGGTTTTCCCACGCTTAACGATGGCCACCATACCTCCAGACACCCCACTTTCCTTGCCTTCACAAAGGGAATGACTGAAGGAGGAAAAGCACATTTGAATGAGTCTGTTCCTCCTACTCTTCCATTTTAATTAGGAAAACAGCAGTGCACCTGAAAATTCTACCCAGCAGATTATCACTTGTAGCTCATTGTTTGCTGTTGTGTCATATGAACATCTCTAACGGCAAAAAAGTCCAGATGATGGTATATTTTCTGTAGGCACATTGCTTCCCAATTAAAATTGGTGTTCTGTTAGTGAGGAAGAAAAGAGAACGGATAGAAGCAATGTCTAGCCCTGTCTGATTCACTCAGCTTTAACACTGCATTTTTAAACATTTCTTTCATTCAAAGTTGACAACAGCACTGAATTAAGCTCCAATATATTCAATATATTTGTAGTTTTGTGGTATCTTGTCATATACTCAACTGCATGTTCCTCCTCAAGATCAAAGATTGCATCTTATTTTCATTGTGTAGCTCCTAGAACATAGGGGGTACTTAACCCATGACTTATTGTTTCTTCATATTTGGTTTCAATCATTTGACTCTACAATATATTAAAATGCCTTATATATTCCTAATGAATTTTGAGTATGTATATCTTCAATTATTGGGGCATTTAATGCCAATGACTAGAGACACAGTCTTGAAGCTTTTGCACTTTGAGCCTAATTACCTTGATTTGGTTGAAAGCATTATTTATTATATAATTACATTTTTTATCACAGATACTTCTGTTGGAACTCCCAAAGACACCCCCAGGTTTGGTGATCCACTGAGAGGACACACAGGACTCAACATATAGTTGTACTCATGGCTATGATTTATTACAACAAAGGCATACAAAAGAAAATTGACAAAGGGGAAAGGGACTTTGGGCAAAGTCCAGAGAAAACCAGATGCAAGCATCCGACTCTCCCAATGGAGTCATATGGGACACACTTAGTTTTCCCAGAATGAGTTGTGATAACATGTTGAATTGTTGTCTACCTGGAAAGCTCATTAAAGACACAGCTCCCAAGGATTCTATAGGGAGCAGGTCATATAGACACTAATTTGGGAAATACGAAGATTTCAGACTCTTAGAAGGAAATTAGGTGTTTGCTATAAATCATAATTTTCATACAGTTCAGGAACAGTGAGCTATTCTTAGCAATTAGGGAATAAAGGGAATTCTTCTGAAATCCACATTCCCAGACACCAGACAGGGTCAACTCTGTAGGAGGCCTTTCTATGGAGAGCAGTCTTGGGACTGTATGATTACTGTTTTCTACATAGCACCTAAGAGTGTTCATGTAAGAAAGGCCTGGGCTTCTGGGTCTTTGCAGTGCTTTATAAAGAAAGGAAAGCTTGAGAGTGAGGAGTACAGAGAGTAAAGGAAGAATACAATGGGGTTCTGTCTCCCCTCCCCTTTCCTGGGCAGAAAGCAAGGGAAGTCTGGATAATGCATGGGTTAATAACATCATTTGCATGCCTTACCTTTTGATTTTGTTGCTCATCACAAAGGAATCAGAGGTGATTTTAAATCCATATACCATGCAAGACAACTGTGGCTGCATTCCTGAAAAGTACCTCATATATTGTGTCCCTGTGTTTTATCAATTTTGAAGCCTACAGTTTAAAGCCAGTCTCTGCAGAACCATTTGGGAAAGTGAGAAATCCATTTATAAAGTTCACTTCTTAAGTCATTGATCCCCTAAGTTCAGAATTTAGTGTTTTTGAGATTTTGTAAAGTAAGGCACAGCC
Source organism: Panthera uncia (assembly GCF_023721935.1). Lineage (NCBI taxonomy): Eukaryota > Metazoa > Chordata > Mammalia > Carnivora > Felidae > Panthera > Panthera uncia. The sequence continues at coordinate 57,234 of NW_026057967.1, read as the reverse complement.
ATGGGGCATTTGAAGTTTTTGTAGTTGAGTTTCTACATGAATCAATCCAACATACTGACTTTCCTAGAAATTACTGAATCTAGAACAGGGTCTCCTGGATTTCTTGTTACAGTATGAAATTTATGCTTTTGGCTTAGTCTCTCCTGCTCAAATAATGTAGCATTTGGCCCTTGGGAATGATCGTATGGCCAAAAATAAACTCTTACACCTCTCTAAACAAATCAAGAAACTACAAAATCAACAATTAGTATCAAAATGCAATCTTGTTGTGTTTTTCTTAAGATATTCTTGCTGGTTTTATTTTGGGACTATGGCTGGATGGCCTTTATCCAAGAAAGTGAGTGATTATTTTAGTGAACAGACCAGGAGAAAGAAGCATGTGGGAATAAAATATTTAAATTGCTGTTTCCCTTGCAGCTGTGATAGGGCCTATAGCTGGTGGGACTACAGTGTTTAGAATTTGAGGCTATTTATCCCTATCTTAAAATATTTTGAAGACCATTATGTTTTTTTTTTTTTTATTTGCGGCTCTTTGAAATATGATAACAGGTGGGTAAAAGTAAAAAGGTTTTTCCTTGATGCAATATTAACCTCTTCATGGAGTAGCTTTATTATGAAAGAAAAAAGCCAAGGCAAAATATTTCTTGCCAGCATTCTGACTTCTGGAGGAGGATTTGAGACTGAATTCTAGCTGTTTGTTTTCAGTATTTATTTATTGCAGTTTAAATTAAAATGTGTGGGATTTAGTCATAATGTCCTAATACCATTTCAGTTGTATACAGCTGAGCAGTTTCAGTGGCACAGAAAATGCCACATTTATCTATACTTGGTATTTTTAAAGCTAAAAGACAATACAGCAGCATATATTTTTAAACTATAATTCTAAGCAGTGTTATATTAAAATGTCTATTGTTTCTAGGGCTTTTTAATAATTGAAGACATGATTTATTTCCAGGGGAATAACTTACTCAATTCTAAAAGGAACAGAAAGAAATATTAAAACTAAAACTAAGAATTTTGTATGTGTGTGTGTATTTGCATGTGTGTAATTGGACACAGAGAAGAATAAGTCATAAAATATGTTCAAAGGAATGTATTATTTTCAGAATGTGCTCTAATTAATGGCATTTTAGTGTCACATTTAAAACTATGTAAAGCCTATAGATTATATTATCTTATGCTTAGAAAATACAAATTTTCTAAGTTCCAATTTCATCGTATTTTATTCTTTTTAAATTGCAGCTTACTTGTCAAAACATGCTTAAGTATAGCTTTAACTTTAAGCTTTTAACGATCTTCACATAAATCAACTTTTAAGATTTTTGATATGCATAAATTAATATAAATAAATCAGAAGAAGTTTTACCAGGTCATTATATGTTTAATGAATTATGGAAAAATATAATCGTTGCTTTTAAAAATTATGAATCTGTATCACTGCAATTTATTTATTTATTTATTTTGTAATGCTTATTTATTTTTGAGAGAGAGAGAGAAAGAAAGAGAGAGAGAGCATGTATGCACTACTAGGGGAGGGGCAGAGAGGATCTGAAGCAGGTTCTGTGCGGACAGCAGACAGCCCGATGTGGAGCTCTAACTCATGAACTTCAAGATCATGACCTGAACTGAAGTCAGGTGCTTAACCAACTGAGCCACCCAGGAGCCCCAGTGTGACTGCAATTTAGAGAAGTTCTCATAGTCTGAGTACCCTTTGCCACACTTGGAATGATTATTTATACAGAGTAGAACCTAGCTAATCCAACTAGTATTTATTAAATGCCCAGTATGGGGGCGCCTGGGTGGCTTGGTTGGTTAAGCGTCCGACTTCGGCTCAGGTCATGATCTCACGGTCCATGAGTTCGGGCCCCGCGTCGGGCTCTGTGCTGACAGCTCAGAGCCTGGAGCCTGTTTCAGATTCTGTGTCTCCCTCTCTCTCTGCTCCTCACCTGTTCATGCTCTGTCTCTCTCTGTCTCAAAAATAAATAAACGTTAAAAAAAAATTAAAAAAAAAAATAAATGCCCAGTATGGATACAATATAAATCTTGGATCAAATCTCATGTGCCAGTGGGAGATAAATAAAATTAAATAAATATTTACAATGCAACCTGAGGCATACAATGTTCAAAGTTAATAAGAATGCTGTGGAAATCCACAGAAGGGGCACCTGACTCTATCTATTGAAGGGGATATATTTACAAAGGCTTTTCAAAAGGGATGACACAGAAATTGGATTCCTACGTAGATTCAAGTATATCACAATGTAGTTATAATTCATGATATTTGAATAAGAACTTAAAGGTAAGATGTAGCAGATCCAACATTGGTAAATGTTGAAAACGTTAACCCAAACAACGGTTACTTTAGGCTGGAAGCATATTGATTTTAATTCTCCAGTCCTTCCTTTCTCTATAGTTTTAGATACCACATGTAGCTAAAAAGAACAGAAAACAGAAAGAAATTTAGCTATCTCTGAATAAAATTACTCAACAATGTTCATGGCTAGGGTGGCCACATTCTGGTTTATCTAGGGTCTCTCAGGATCTCAGGATTCAAAATCTCATGTCCCAGGAAATTCCTCAATCTCAGGCAAATTGAATGGTTGGTCACGTTAATCATGGGTTCTTCCCAGTCAATGGACTACATTCCTACCCCTCTCTTTGCATATACACAGTCAGGTAGAAAAAGGTTTGATAAAGTTAAGAGCCATCTAAGAGATCAGCAACAAGCACTTGTTTGAAGTATGGAAAATATACATAAAAAAGACCCCTCCTATATAAATGGTGAAAATTTTAGAAAGCAAATCTAAGAAGTTATGATATAGATGGAGTAAACATTTAAAGTGGAATGGAGCTTGTAAGATAGATCTACTTGGTTTTCTCTTCTTTTAGGTTTTCCCTGTCCATTTGTTCCTGCCTGCCCCCACCAAGTACACACATTTAGGCCTCTCATATTTTAGCAAATTAGAACAATTTATTCCTCTATCTGCTGGCATCTAGCATCAGAAGTTCAGGCTACCACACTTCTGGACTTCTCTTCCAAAGTTCCTCAAGACTTTCCATATCTCTTCTCAGCTCACCAAATCATTTTGCATCGTGTGACCTTCCCTCCTTGAATTTCTCCCCTCTCTTGATTTATTTACACTACATCTTCCTGGCTTTCCTCTCACAAATCCTTGTCCATTCTTTCTCGATCTGTACTTGGGATTTGTCTTCTTTCTACTACCCTTAAATTTGAATATTCATGTTCTCTCAAATTCTGTCATTGATATGTTTCTCTCCTTAATCCACACATATATAAGCATTGCTGATATAGCAATGAGTTAAAAAATACACATAAAAATCTCTACCATCATGGAACTTAAATTCTACTGAAGAGAAATGGACAATATACTCATTAAAAAAATTGTTATCAGTGTGCCCTAAGTACTGCAAAGAAAATGAAAGCTAGGAAGAAGGCATTATTACTTTCCTAGGGCTTCTGTAACAAACAAATCACTGCAAACTCAGTGGCTTTAAACAACATAAATCCATCCTCTCACTGTTCTGGAGGCCAGAAATCTGAAATCAAGGCTCCGGGAGGCTGTACTCCCTTCAAAGACTCAAGGGGAGAATCATTTCTGGCCTCTTCCAGGGGCTCCAGTAATTCATTAGCTTGTGGTAGCATAACTCCAGTCTCTGCCTCTGTATTCACATGGCTTTTTTCCCTGTGTCTGTTTCATCCACGCCTCTGTGTCTCAAAATCTCCCTTTCTTTATAAGGATACCAGTCATTGAATGTAGGGTCCATCCAAACCCATGTATCTTCATCTTAACTTGATTACATCTTCAAAGATGTTATTTCTAAATAAAGTCACATACCCATGAATTTTCTGGAGACACTATCCACCCACAATAGGGACTAGATTGTTGCAGGGATACATGGAGAAAATGAAGAAGTCACTGAGATATTCCTTTCTAAGTAGCTCATAGGACTTCAGACTCCACATATTCAAAATGGAAGTCACCATAATTATGGTGACCTCTTACAGCCAGCTTCTGACCTCTTTTAAATACTGACCCTTGTTCCTCAGCTAAGAATCTAGGAATTTTTCTAGACTCTTAGCTCCCATGCAACCTTGCCTCATGTCAATCTTACCTCCTAAAAGTGTATCAAGGTATCTTTATCCCTATTCTACTACTTTATTTAGGCTGTTCTTATTTTTTTCCAAGTTCCAATTCCCATTTCCTACACTGCTTTTGAGGGAATTTCAACAAAAAAAACCTCATCATGTTACCTCTACATAAAATCCTTCAATAGTTGCCCAATATTTGAGATAGACACGTACAAACAAATAGATGTTTCACACAGGTTTTCTTAGCTGATGCTCCTAAAGGAGCTCTCATGACTCAAAACTCCTTTCTGTGCTCTCCAAAGACTTTTTTCATCCTGAATCACCCAATGGTCTCCATCCTCTCCTGCCACAACTCTCCAAACGCTCCACAAACCAGCCACACTCTAGCTGTACCACCAATTATCACCCTCATCTCTTAGTGAGTACCAAGGTGCCTGATAGTATTTATTTGTGTGTGCCTACAGTGTACATGGAAATTTTAATTTCCATAAGAACCCTGATGAGGTAGGTGCTATGATTCCCATATTATAAACTAGAAAATTGAAATGTAAGAGCTTAAGCTGTTGCTTGCAAGGTCCTCGATCATACATAGGGTATGTTTTTCTTACCTATAAACTGGTGTTAATGATTTTCACCTCACAGAACTGTCACTGTAAGGATTAATTAAAAACACATTTAGTACAGAGGTGTCTGGGTGGCTCAGTCAATTAAACCTCAGACTCTTGGTTTTGGCTGGGGTCATTGTCTCATGGTTCGTGAGTTCGAGCCCCACATTGGGCTCTCTGCTGACAGTGTGGAGCCTGATTGAGATTCTCCCTCTCTCTTCCTCCCTCTCTGCCCCTCCTGCATCTCTCTCTCTCTCAAAATAAATAAATAAACTTAAAAAAAATAAAAACAAATTTAAAAAAACACATCTAGTACAGGCCCTGGCACCTAGCGGGTTTTCAAGCAATGACACTCTTGATGACAAAGATCATCACACCTTATAATCTTCTGTGAGATGCCTAAGGGAAAGGTTCTGTCCACAATAAAGTTGATCCTGAGCCTGTAACAGTATTGAAAGCTGTTCTTTCCATCCAGGTATCTACCCCTCTGACTAAGGCAGGGTTACCTTAATACAACCACTGTGTAGGAAAGAATAGAATTGGAGTAAATTGTTCCAATTACTCATTCCTTTTTTAAAAATCTTTTTTTAAAGATTTGAGAGAGAGAGAGAGAGAGAGAGAGAGAGAATGCAAGTGGGGGAGGGGCAGAGAAAGAGGGAGACACAGAATCCAAAGTAGGCTCCAGGCTCTGAGCTGTCAACACAAAGCCCAACTTGGGGCTCGAACTCACAAACCGCAAGATCATGACCTGAGCCGAGTCGGATGCTTAACTGACTGAGCCACCCAGGCACCTCCAATAATTCATTCTTTTCACAAATATTCCTCTTGGATCTTTTGTGTGCCCGACTCTGAGATTACATAGATTTCTTTTTTAAAGTCATTTACTGAAGATTTCATCCTTCGTGAAATTTCCTTCAGTAATAATTTTCACTCCTTCAACAAATATTTATTAAACACTCTAAGTCCAGTTGTCTCATGGGTACAAACAAAAATAATCTCAACGTTCAATCTACATGGTAGCAGTTTACCACATTAGTATGCAGACTGCATACAATATTGCCCATATCCTACCTGTATCCACTCATCTCTTTATTCTCCCATATATTTGCATAGGACTGTGTCCTAAACTAGCCTCTAAGCAATTGGTGGGAAAAGTGTGTCTTTGTTTTGTTTTGTTTTGTTTTAATCCTTCACTACTTCCCACTCAGGCCAAACAAAGCAATGCAGTTAAAATAAAATTTAGCCCAAGACTGATACCTGGAAAACAGTTAGTAATAAAACCACAGTTATTAAAGACAGAGTGCACAACACAAACCTGAATAATAGTTATCCCTGTGAGCCTTCCCTGAGGCTACTCTAGGACTTCAGCTCTATCTAGGGCATGATCTCAGGCAGGCATATCAGTGGACTGATATGTCAGCTGGAAAAAAAAAATGATGCTCTTTTCTTGATGTCTGCTTTATTCTGCTGCACAGTTTGGCAGCATGAAAGAAGAGGGACAAAGCCTTCTTCAGGCAAGAGTTGACTTGGTGTGAACCCCCTGCCTAAAGAGTGTGGCCACTTACATGACTTGTAGGGAAGGTCTTTACTTCTCATGAGCACTTGATCAGGGCACAAGTAAAAGGTGACCCCAAATAATTTTTAGAAAGAATTTTTATATTTGAAATTAGAAAAAAACACGTTTTTTAATCATCATAGAAAAAAATCAGAATGTCATTCAAAACTGTTGCCTTTATTTTATCATTTAGAATTGATTTTTAATATGTAAGGGGGGATACTAAAGCCTTTCAAATTTTCAAGGCTTTAGGAAATTTTCACATGGCCTTGATTTTGAGTAGAAGTTAGAGTTTCACAGAGTGCGACTCTTCACTGTTTATAGCCTAGCTTTCAGTCTGTCCAAGGTATGTCACAGATGAATAACTAAGCCACAATTATTTTTGCCAATTAATAAACACATAAGCTTAATTTTTCTTCAATTCACAATCTTAACCATAATGGTAAACAGTTCTACTTTTTTCTTTTTATCAAAGATACCATGGGAAGATTTTTAAAAAGTTAGAACAAGTAACTACATCCTGTTTAGTGGCTTTCAATTTTAAGTCACAACAAAAGAAACAGCTAACCAAGCATGAATAGCCGTTCTCATAAATACACATCTTTAGATTCCAAAGAGACAGAGCTCATGCAAATGTCACCTTGAATATTAAATGGAGCTTTTGATGTGCTTAAGTTGAATCCTCCCTAGATTTTTCTCATACAAAAGATTTTACTAATGCATTTTTCAGTATAAATTCACTGCTCAATTACAGGTTTGTGTTGAATCAGGAGAGACAAAGCAAGGAGGAGCCAATGAAAGTCCATTTGTTTACTTTTGATATTGACTGGCTCAGAGATTAGTCATATTTCATGAAGCCAAATCCAATACTGCCAGTGTTTATATCACTGTGTTTGTCACCACTAAATAACCAGCTCACCACGATACTTATAAAGTTTATTGGGTTTTGTGACTGTTCTCTGATGACTAGTGTCTGCTGAGGCACCAAAATGATGAGACTTTAAGTTATCCCTTTAAAAGCAGACTCTTCCAACCATGTCTCTCCTTCCTGCTGTCCTTGGTTACTGGGCACAGAACTAGGCCCTCCTGGCCTTTATCACACAACCAGGTCTAAACTCCTCCCCACACTGAATTCTTCCGGGTCATTAATTCCTCCAACTTGCCTCCCCATCAAACACTTTCCACTGAGATTTCTGGAACCCACATTTCATAATAGGAACAAAACAAAGCAAAACAAAAACAAAATCTCCTTCTGATATTCTCCAATTTTGCAGAACATTCTTTCCAGTGACTTTTTTTTTTTTTTGATGTTTATTTATTTTTGAGAAAGAGAGAGACAGAGGGCAAGCAAAGGAGGGGCAGGGAGAAAGGGAGACACAGAATCCGAAGCAGGCTCCAGGCTCTGAGCCTTCAGCACAGAGCCCGACGCGGGGCTGAACTCACGGACTGCGAGACCATGACCTGAGCCGAAGTCGCTTAACCAACTGAGCCACGCAGGCACCCCTGGAGTCATCTTTGGCCATCCTCAACCTCATTTTCAACTCACCCCAAAATGCTCTTAATTCTACCCCTGAAATATTTACAGAATCTTACTGTCTCCATCTTACTGTCTCCATCTGTTCTTTACAGATGACACAGCAATGACAACTATGCTGGTTTAGGCCTTTTATCAATAACTTCTTCTGTAGTACCCTAACTTACCTCTCCATCTCCAGCTTTATTTATCCTCATATGTGAACCCCTAAGCAATGGTTTTCCATGAAGACACAAAATCGACTTTGTCATTCTACAACTAGATGCATTTCTTACAAGTGCCTGATTCGCACTTTATGTAGATCAACAATCACATCCACCAACTATTTTACAACGATGTGCCTCTGGTTTTACATGTTCTCCACCTGAAATGCCCCTCTGGTCCTACTTTCCATCAGCTCTTTTTCATTTGTCCATCAAAGAAAAGCCCCATCATAATTTCCTCTAGAAGCCTCCTTCCCCTTCCCAGGTTGAAGGAGTTACCATAGCTCACTACATCTACAGTGACCAATTATTTCAATCATCACTTAACTGGTTTGCATTATATTTGTTCTGAAAACTATCTCCCCAACAGCATCTGAGCAACTTGAGGGAAATGGCTGTATCTCAAACATCTAGGTGCTCCCAACATCTCACAAGGTGCCAGGCACGAAATAGACATGAAAAAAAAATCACATTGACAATTAAGGAGGTGATTCACTTTCACTTTTATTTTTCCCATGAAAAACAGAAATAAGATGTGCTTTTCATGCTCAGAGACTGATGAAATTAATGGGATAAGTACTTTCTTCAAATCTTTCTTTTTATACGTTTGAGAAATAAAACTTGTGAAATGTCTTATGTAGTAGTTTCCTATAAAGGATATTCTGATTTGCTCATTTCTTAGGAGAATCAAATGTCTTAGAAAATAACTTCTGCAGATTATCACCCAGTTGAGACTTTCTTTTAAGCAAGTATTTTATCTAGGACACCACTGTTCATCCAGAGGACTGTTCTCATCATTATTTCTTTTCTCAGTCTTGGACCTCTCAGTGTACCTGTTGTTCTGCCTCCTCCAAAGACTAATTATTAGGAGACAATGTCTACATTGACTGAATCCCTGTTGTAGGAAGGCAGGGCAAGACTGTGGGAAGAACATGGTTTAGAGCTGGACCCACTGGACTCCAATGCCAGGCATTTAATGACTCGGTAACAATGTGCAGGTTTCTCAACCGCGGCGGGCCTCACTCCATTCCCTTTTGAAATGGGAAATAGGGGCACGTGGGCGGCTCAGTTGGTTAAATGTCTGCTTTTTGGTTTTGGCTCAGGTTTGTGATCTCACAGTTTGTGGGATCGAGCCCCTTGTGGGGCTCTGTGGGGCACAGCAGAGCCTGCTTGGGATTTTCTCTCTCTCCCTCTCCCTCTGCCCCTCACCCACTCATGCGCTGGGAGGGTGGGGGTGCTCTCTCTCTCTCTCTCTCAAAAAAAAAAAGAAGGGAAATAAAGTGCTATGCTATAGGATTACTGTGAGATTACATAAACTAATGCCTTTAAAATTAACATAAAATATAATAATTTGATTTCCCCTTTCATTTAGAGTTGGTATGCAGGGACTACATAGGAGAGCCTAAGAGAATTAAATAAATGTTTGAGTATTTTAACTAGTTGCATTCTCTCTAATTCATATTAACATGTATAATAAAAATAGGGTTTCTCAAATCAGTGACATAAAATGATAGTATGATACAATTTTTTTTTTTTCCATCTTGGTAATGAACTTATTTCTGCTTTGCTTGACTGGTTGCCAAAGTTTTATCCTTGACTATATGAAAGTAGAAATTGGATGAACTTTTCTTAATTGGCCAAAAAAAAAAAATACCTCAAAGAAAAAGTTCTAAAAGAGCGATAGCCTTAATAGAAAGTCTAGCACAGAATGAAAGTTGTAAATGGAACATTCTGGTGTCAAATGAATGGAGAAAGAAGGACAAAAGGAGAGGAACTTTTTAAAGACAGAAATTCTCTCATTATGAAGATTGATGATTTAAAGCGAGGTAGTTTTTTGAGGCTTAAGGACCTGCTCGTTTAGGACGGCAAACAACAAAATGTTACTGCTAATTAGACATCCAATGAAATGTCACAAGGAAAGGTTAACTATTTTAAAGAATGTTATGTATTCTTGTATTTAAAATGTCATTGTTATTAGTTTTGAAACAGAGCTTACTGGCAAAACAGAAACGAATACGTGTTCCAGAGAAGGGGCAGGACTATTTTATAACTGTCCAATATATAAAAATACGAGAAAAAATTATAGTGATTTTTGGTCCTTCACTTGAAACATTCACATTTGATCATTTCTCTAGTCATTTTAGTCCAGAATTATTTTGGTTGACGCAGATCGGACCCCAGGTGGATTTGAAAACAACAAAATGTATGTGTGGAGGGCCTATTTTGTGCCACATACTGCTTTCGACACTGAGGAAAGAGAATAAACGAAACATGCAAGGTTCCTAGCCCCATGGAGGTTACACTCTAGTGGGGAAAGACCCACCTTAGGGAAATCAATACAACGGGGTGTCCTGTAGTAACAAGTGCTGTGAAGAAAGAAGCTAGGGTTTGAAAACACCTGTTTCCTGATCACTCAGTACAGTAATAATGGGTCAGCTAAAGTTTGTCCACAGAGGTTATATGGAAGGAGAGACTTCGTGAGAAGAGGGGACAAATGTGTGGATACTCAGGCAAAGGTGAGAATGCCTGGTGGTGGCTCCAGTCTTAACTCTCTTCACTGTTGTCCCTGGTCACTGCTGCAGGGGTGGGTGAGTGGGAGGAGAACTCAGAATTTTGTTTTGGATGCTGGGCAAGCCACAAGATAAATGCCATCTCACTTCCCTTTTCCTAACCAGCCTGTAAGACAGGCTAAACTCCCTTTATCCCCCAGAACTCATCCAGAGCTCTCAGCTAGTAAACTCTTAATAATTCAATCTCCATGGTTTGCCTGGGCTCAGTGGGTTAAGCATTCAACTCGTGATCTCGGCTCAGATCATGATTTCAGGCTTGGTGGGATCGAGCCCTGCATTGGGCTCTGGGTTGACAGCATGGAGTCTGCTTGGGATTCTCTCTCTCCCTCTCTCTCTCCCTCCTCTGCTTTCTCTTTATCTTCCTCACTCTCTGTCTCTCTCTCTCATAATAAATACGTAAACTAAAAAAAAAATTCAGTCTCCAAACCAAAACCTATGCAATATTGCATCCCTAAGGACACCTAAGGCTAATATGTCACTAGCAACTATAATGCTTAACCTTTACTGAAATCATGCTAAGCACCAGATGTTTTCTGTGTGTTATCTCCTTCAGTCCCCACCACATCTCTATAAGGTAGGGCTATTATTATCCGCAGTGATCAGATAACGAAACTGAGATTATACAGGGTTAAATAACTTGTTCAAAGTGATGGCACATCCATAATGAACAACTAATCCCTGGTATTTAATTTTATCTAAGGAGCTTACATATTTTGCCTGAGGTTGTTGATTTCAGGATCAATGGGCCTGATTAAGAAATGCATCTAGAAAAATAATAAAATCCCAAAGCACACATGTAGAATGTACAAATATAACCATTACATTTTTTAATTTGATTTATAACTATTAAGTTCTTTTATGTTGACATTTATTATTACATTTCCTTTAAGGTAGAATATATTTGGTGAGAAATCCAGTGATGTTATACTAGTCTATGTTCTTCAGAAGACAAGACGCTGCCAAGATATTGGTTTGTAGAACCTCAGCCACAAATGCTCTCAGGAAGCATCAGTGTGCATGCCAACTAGTGTATACTCTATTATGCTTTAGTCTCTTCCTATGGATGTTGAACATCTATTAATAGCCAGAGCTACCATTTATGGCAGAGGCAATATTTTAGTGATTAAGAGCTGAGGTACAATCCCTGCTCTGCAATTTATTATGGTTTATTTGCAGCCTACTCCAGATTTTTTGTTAAATGCTCATTATGTTGCTGAATGCTCATTGTGGGCCAGGGACTATTCCACAACCTTTATATTTAATCCCCCTAATGGTCCAAAAATAGATTATTAATCCCATTTCATGGAGGAGAAAACTGAGCTCAGAGAGGAAAAATAAATTGTCAGTAGCATACACTTAATAAGCTGCAAAGCTGGCATTTGAACCCCAGGTGTCTCTGATCTAACAGCCTGTTGCCCTTACTACATAACACTACAGGACTAAACAGGGACAGTAATGTGACTGTGTCAGAAACAGCATCAGCTCTGTAATAAGGGCTAGGCATGCAGGTCCTGTACAAGCTCAGCAAAGCACTGTTTCCTCAGTTCTGCCAAATTATGATTTGAAATCATAGGATGAAATATGAAAGGGACATATTCTTCGAGTGGTAGGGAGACTATAGATGTCAGAGAGAAGGATGAAAGTGTTGATTCTGGTAGCTGCAATAAGGAATGAATCAACAAGGTAAATCCAAGGAACCATAGGATGCCTTGGCCAGTTGCTTTACCTGAGACTTACTTCCCTCCATGTTCTATTAGATGGGAATAATCAGACCTAACTCATTGGGTAGTTAAGGTCAAATGTATGAAAATAAGTAGAGCACCCAAATCCATTCCTGTGCATACACAAGACTCACCAATGGCCCCCTATTCCAACCCTGTATCTAACATTCTCAATCTTTCTTAGCTGCAGTGACCCAGCATGGGCCCTTTGGCCACCCCATGCCATCTGAAGAAACGGCTCCATGTCTATACTGATCCAGGCTGTGATCTTGTGGAGGAAAACAGGCACACCTTGAACGTGATTGTACCTCCATTTCCTTAGACCACGGACTGACCTGCCACTTGGAAGGGGCCCTGTCCGTTTCATTCACTGTATCTCTGGACAATCAGGCATTCCTCAGTGACTGAGGATTCAGGTCCAGACAAGGCATAATGGAAAATCTACTTGTGCATCACTAGATGATGAAAAAAAAAAAAAAGTAAAATACAGTGACTTATTTTCTCTTTATTAGCCCAGGCGTGTTCTTCTCAAATGCAAATCCACAAAGGCTAGTTCACTGTGACAGTGCTCTACACTTATTCTGACAGAGACGAAGAATTCTGCAAGTTAACCTACGTGCTTCCCCCAGGCTTTGCATGGCTCCGGGAAAAACAGGAGGCTGGCCAAGCCTTAGGCTGTTTATCTGTTGCCAGATAACTTTCCCTCTGCCTTCATCCCCAAATAAACCAAGATAAAGATAAGCCAGAAAGATGTGGGTACAATATCTAGTCACTTACTCATATATAAAAATGCCACCCACTTCTGGGGAGCTCATAATTCTGTTTTCAAAGCCATTGTTTGCCAAATACCCCCTTCCTTGCCTTGCTTTTCCCCACTGAGCCAGCTCAATCAAGACCCAGTGATTTCCCTAAAGATTACAACCCAAACAGAGATGCAACTGAGAGGAGAACCTTAGTGTCAGACCTGTAGTTCTTTAGAGCTGTGCTTCTCCAATTCATCTATGTGCTGGTGAAATCTCAGGGATCTTGATCCATCAACACTCCATTTAGTTCCACTGCCTTACTCTTTGGAATGTGGCCCATGAACCAGTAACTTGGGGATCACTTGGGAGCTGTTCATAATTGTGAAAAATGCAGAGTAGCAAGACCCATCCAGACCTACTGATTCAGCACTGCAGTTTGACAAGAGCCCCAGGTGACCTGCTGACACACTGAAGTTTGAGAAACATTGCCTTGGAGATCAATCAATCCCCTCATTTTCCAGGGAGAGAAACTGAGCTTCAATTAAATGATTTTCCAGAACCTCCCACATTTGAAATCAGATTAGATGCCAGTACGTAATAACCTTTGATGCTATCATGGACCTCTATGGGCCTTCCTTTCCACCTCTGTAAAATGGGGATACTCACAACTGCCTTGCCTCCTTCAAGGTATAAAAAGTGATACTATCTGTGAAAGCACGTTATTAACAAGAAACTTTACACAAATATGCATGTCATTATGTCAAACCAAACTAATTTGAATCCTCAAAGATTGTGTGTGTGTGTGTGTGTGTGTGTGTGTGTGTGTGCGTGTGCGCGCACATGGGTGCGAGTGTGCAGGTGCACAGGAGTTCCAAATACAGAACTGGGCTATATATGAAAAATTTTGCCCTACTTAATTTAGAATGTAACCTAATTCTCAGACTGGTTGCCAAAAAAAGAATCCTCTCTCCTCTAAATCTCGGAAGGGCTCTCAAAATGGACAGGCCCTCTGGGCCTCCCCGACATGTTTCCACTGCCACAGTCAAGGCAGCCTCAGCCTGAGATCATGGGGTTTTATATCAGATGGCATTAGATTTGGGGCCATTGGATCAGGTAGAAAAACTACCCAGGAGAGATGGACAGCCTCTTTTGAAAAAGAGAATTCCTGGGAGCTACTCAAATCAAATGTGGTTTAGAGAACGGGATAGAAAAAACAAATGAGAGAAAGAGGACAAAGGTCAGGAGGAGGGTCCTGTTGATAGTATCCATCATACATTAAACAAATATTTGCTGAGCAATTTCTATATGGCAGACACTGTTCTAGGGATTTGGGACATACTGTGAACAAGGCCAGCAAGGATCCTTCTTTTAGATGTCTTAGGGCCAGCAGTTGTGGTGGAGCAGGAAACTCATGGAAAAGTAAACAAATGAGCAAGACAACTTAGGGTCATAAAAAGTACTTTGAAGTACTTTGAAGTACTTTGGAGGAGTCTGCTTATGATTGGATGGTCAAGGCAGGTCCTCCGAGATGAAAATTCAACTGTGATCTCAAGGACAAGAAGCCACCTGCAGACAAAGGGAGAGAGCTTCCAAGGCAATACCAATATCCCAAAGTGAGAATGAACTTGGGAGTTCTCAGGTACAGAGAGAAGGGTGGTTAGCAACAAAGGCAGCTACTGTGTATGTCTCCGCAAGCATGAACATTTGACTCACTTTCTTATGAGGTTCAATTCCTCTCTGTGATTAGGGCCAGATCACTACTCCAAAGCAATCAGTGGTTCCGCATTGCTAAGAGAAACTTTGGTTTGTTGTACTGCAGAATTTGTAACAGGTACAACTAGGATTCCATCCAACTGTGCTGAAGAAAAGTCTATAGGGGTGGGCTTGCCTGTGCTTAACGTTCTCCACAGTGGTGCCAAGAATCACCTGCAGCCTCCTCCCTGAGGCTCCCTCAGGCATACCTGCCATCTTCTCCACACCCGGCAACTGCCCTTTGTCTTCTGGGATCAATTCCAAGTCCCTGTCTTCCGTTATCAACTCTCCAGGAACATCTCTCACTTAGGGTGCTCTGAGTGCTACTCCTGGGCGTTAAGACCTCACTGGTCATCCTCCACCCCCACCCCAGCTGGAGAATGGTACCTCGGGGACTTGAGCTGATCTTTTATCATTTCATCCTCCAAGTACCTAGCCTCCTGCTCTGAATAGATGTAAGAAATGGTTATTACTGATGATAAAAACAGCATCAGTACAGACAAGCCTCAAAAGGCAAGGGTGTTTTAGCTGTATTCTGGTTCCCTCTGGGATGGGGAGAAATAATCACAACAGCAATAATCAACCAATGATGTTGATAATGGCTAATTGGTTCTGAACACATAGTGGATGCCAGATATTGGGCCAATGGATGCAGCATTTAATAATCTGACTTGCTCCTTGTCAAATCCCTACCTGCAGCCCCATGGATTTGGTCTGAAGAGACTCAGCCTGGTGGGAAATGCTCTCAGAAAACTTGGACCCCGTTTCAGTTCAAGTACCGATCAATAGAGTAGGCCCTTCCCAATCTCTCTAGGTTTCAGTTTACACATTTGCAAAAATGCTATAATAAACCCTTGACTTCTCTCTTTTCCAGGGTAGTTGTGAGAATCAAATGAGAAAATACAGCAAGTGCCATGTAAACATGTGTTAAAGAAGGACAAACATAAAAATTAAGAAGTAGAAAGTAACTCTTGTTTCTGGGGCAACACCAGAGTTCCAAAAGCAACAGATAGTTCATTTTCCTGCTCCAGAAATGGACCTTATTTATTGCAATATTTCTAAGTTACTGGTTCAATGTGAACTTATCTCAGAAACAGGTCATAAGTGAAAGAGAGTTTGATTCAATGCAATATTGGAAGCCTAAAGAGCCCAGGAAAGCAAAATTCAATAAGTATTGACTAAGGTCCTTCAATTCTAGTTTGCTTTGACAATAACCTTTATTTTTCAATTAATTAAGCCAGTGTTTCCCCGAATCAAATAACGGGCTGGACTTGGCAGGGCCCACTGCTCAGCTTTCATGTCTGCTGCTCTCCTCTGAGGGGGCTCTCCTATCCCAGAGTGGAGTGTGACCCACCCACCAAGGCTGGAGGGAGAATATTCACTCTGCTTCTGCAGCTTGGTGGCTACCAAGGAAAGGAATTATAGTCCGTGGGAAAACAGACGTTCTGCCTCGTACAGCTTTGCCTAAACACACAGTTCAGGATGTGGCTCTTTCAGACATAGGTCTGGGAGATCCCCCAGGAGAAGGGGGTACATATTATTTAAGTGGAATCAGGAAAACCTTTTGGTCTCCCTCTCAATATCAGCATCACTATTGTTTGAAATTCAAGTATTGGGGATAATTCACTTTGCTTTCATCTATTTTTTTTTCAATGACAGTAAATATTCCTGAGAGTGGTAATATATAAAGTATTAATACCTTAGTTCTGACACGAAGGAAGTATGGGCCTTACAGAATAGATTCCGGGGCAGTGTGTGAGTCCCTTTAACTGAATCATCTGATTGAATCCTCAAAAATCCTCTTTATGGTAAGAACTGAAGGCCAGAGGGGAGAGTAATTCCCCCAGGGGTCACACAGTTGGTAAGCGGTAATGATATTTTAAGCACATGTCTTCATATAAATCTGGCTTTTCCCTTATTATTCCTCATAGCCTTCCTGAATAAAATATAATAATTCTAGTTGCTTGAAAGAAAGGGAGAGGCCGAGGTGTGGGTCACTGAATAAAATCCTTTGTAAATACTGAGCCACCAGTCGTGTTTTTGTAGTGTCTTGAAAGTTCTGAATGAAAAGTATGCCTGTACTCATTTAAAAATAGGTCCAATACCCCTATATGTTATTCTAATAGACTCTGTGACAGAGCTGGCTATGGGCTCATCCTTTAGCTGACTATGGGGTCATTATTTTGGCTTTCTGCCCATGTGGTTCACTAATTGGATGGGGCAAATTTTATCTGTCACCAATGGAAATGCTACTTCATTCTCTGTAAAGGAAAGAGATGCCCAGGGAAATGTCTTCTTTTTTTTTTTTTTTTTTTTTTTTTACCTAGAAGATCTACAGCCATTAGCTAGTGTGACTTTCCATTATCTCAGCTCTTTGGCCTTCTAACCTTTTGCCTTTTCTCTTGACTTTGAGTTATACTGTTGAGTAGAAAGCATAAAAACTTGCCAAAAGGTTCATTTGATACCTGTGGACATTTCGTTGTCTATATGTCCTGGCTAGAGTAAGTAAAGCTGCATTCCTTTTCATCTCCATTGCTATTCTTTGATACTGGAGAACATTCCTCTCACAGCCATGCTGCAGTCAAAATTCCCAAGTCACTGAGAAGAGATCTAATGAGATTTTGGTGGCAATTTAACTCCAAGTTGATGCAATCAGTGCTCTGTACAGGGGAGTGTGATGCCATTATGGGCTCCTCTCCCTTCGTAGGTTCACTGACTTGGTTTTTGTAAGCAGTTGGAAAGGCATGTGATGTTGAGGCCAATGAGATTTTAGCCTCCGAATCAAATTCTGCAGTTAATAATGCAATCATGGCTTTTTGCTCCAAGAGTCTTACAAACCAACTTGACTTTTCCAAAACAATTTGATGATGCCAGAATGCTCAAGGAGAAACTAGCATTCAAGGCAAGGTACACAGCTTTGCTACTGCACTCTGTTGTTTTTGCTGAACTTCCTTTCTGTTCTCCATTTCAAAAACCCCTATTTTTTGTGTGTGGGGGTGATACAGGGATCTATTTATTATGGGCTGAATGTTTATGTCTCTCAAACTCTTATGTTGAAGCTCTCTAATCCCTACTATGACTGTATTTGGAGATGGGGCCTCAACAGAAGTAATTAAGGTTAAGTGAGTTCAGTCTGATAGGATTCGTGTATAAAAAGAGACACAAGAGAGCCCTCTCTCTTTCTCCTTGCCCCCACAGAGGACACAGTGAGAAGGTAGCCATCCACAAGCTATGAAGAGAATTTACACCAGAATCAGACTGTGCAGACACCTTGATCCTGCAGCTTCCAGAAATATGAGGAAATAAGTGTCTGTTATTTAAGCCACCCAGACTGTGGTATTTTGTCAGAGCAGCCTAAGCTGACTAATCCACAACTGATCTGGGCAATGTTGGATATCTGAATGAATTTGTTAGAAGGGTTAGATGAATTATTTCAAAATCCTTGCAAATGTGATTAGAATTAATATTAAATTAATACTGAGGAGAAAACATTTGATCATCTAGAAATAATTAGCATATGATCTTTTTTTTAAGGCTCAAATGGGAACTAGCAGCTTCTGCTCATGGACTTTCCTGTTTGATAGAACACTAAATACTAACCCCTTCCTCCTTCTTCCCCTACAAACACCCTCATACACCTGTTTTGAATAGGCATCATCTACTTCTGCCTAAAGGTAGTGAAGTTACACTATAACTGAGACCAGACCAACAATATATCTATTCATTTGAGTGTTGAGCCTGCAATACTGTGTTTTACTGAGCTAATGACTTTACTTTTCTGATGGAAGAAAGCCAGAAAACAGGAGGAGGAAAATCTGGCCCTGCTTAAGTAGTTAAAGATAGCACAATAGATTTGGAAACAGAGCATTCAAAAAGCAGTTGCTCTTTCCTTCTTTTTAAAAA
This sequence comes from Panthera uncia, assembly GCF_023721935.1. Taxonomy (NCBI): domain Eukaryota; kingdom Metazoa; phylum Chordata; class Mammalia; order Carnivora; family Felidae; genus Panthera; species Panthera uncia. Next base: position 38,537 of record NW_026057967.1, on the reverse strand, counting down.
TATATACGATAAAGTTTTTAAAGAGCAAACTCAACCTCCTCCTGCAACAATAATAAATGTATGCTTTGCTGTTACATCGTGTAAGTGACAAGGTGCCTGGTGTAGGCACTTCATAAATAAATACCAGTGAGTGATTGTAAATGAATAATCTGATTGCACTGCAAACACATTTTTTAATAAGGAAAAAATATAATTTTTGCTTTTATGATTTATCTGTAACAAACTTCACAGAAGAGATTGGGATTATAATAATAAATATTATTGCCAAACTTTTCTGCCATAATCTATTCCAAAGTATTTTTTTTTCTCAAAATGTCAGTGGTTGCCTCCCTCCTCCAAGCCCAGTGCCCAAACAGGAGGATTATGGGTAGGCATTTTCATGGATTCAAACATGCAAGGAGCAAAGGGCACTTAATTTTATTCAGATTTAGAATTAACATTTTCATTATCATCTCAATACTCCTTTATCCACTGACAGTGACGTTATTTAAGAATTCAGTGGTCACAATAGGAAGTTCTGAAGTTATTATTACATTTACTCTTCCCTGGCTATCACCCTGAAAACTACAGAATTGTATTACCTAGTAATAGAAACCTTGACAAGAAGTAAATTTTGCTAAATCAAAAATGCTATGTCCAAAGGCTGTAAAAAAACCTTATAAGGTTCAGCAATATTTTCTTATTTAGAAATGATTTACATTAGAAAGTATAACTTTTCTCCTTACCTGACTCATACAACTTCAGAATTACTAATTTGTCATACTGATTTTATACCAGATCAAAAAACTAATTATTGATTTAATACTGTAACAGTCCCTGGGGATGAGGACCCTGAACTTGTATGACTTGCCAAGGTTACAGCTGTTAAATGGTGAAGTGTGGATTTGAGTCTTTGCTTAACCCAACGGTTCTTCTTCTCAGCCAGTGAAGCATAAGTTAGTTACCTTCTCCTCTGCCACACACCTTAAGAGCTCTGTGTCTCTGCACAAGGAGCCTCATAATGGTTTGGTGCAGAGTTCATTTGTTACACATCCACCTTTTCATTGTATCTGTCAGACCCCTAATGACCAGATGCAACTTGAGATTTCCATATCATGAGACCTACACAATGCATAAAAAATAAAAACACATTGTGCATAATAATAAATACACCGTAATGTATTCAGTAAATGGATGGTGTTAATGAGATCCATTTTGTATTCCATAGCCACAAATATTCATTCTAACTTTACCAATGTTCCCCAACAAGTGGTCTTCTTCATGAACTTATCGAAGGAGAGTCATTATCAATCACCAAAAATGGGTCAGTTTCTTCTTCTTCTCCTAGAATGTGATTCAGTCTTTCCCTACTGACAGCAGGCCATGCGGGTTAGTAAGTAGTCACACAGAATACTTCCCTGTCTTTCTCAAGAAGTAGGCAGCCTTTCTGTGCAGTATTTAAGAATATTCTACAGAAATAATAAATCAACAGCCCCGGTTCAAAGTTCTAAGTGTATCCATTCTATGTGATGCATGTCTGCACATTCTCAGAGTAAAACTATCTTTATGAACAAGTATCAGCTCAAGTAAACAGAGAAGCTCAAGATAAAGTTATGACAAGAACATTAAAAAAAAAACTGGATGGACTTAAAGTTATTAACTGAGGCCATGGTCCATAAACAAGTACACCATCTAAGTTGCTCCAAATTGACCTCTTGGGATTCTGAAAACATGGACAAAACATTCTTTTTAAGAGGAGGCTTGGGGAAATCCCTTAAAAACTTGGGTCTCACTAAGCCTGAAACCATGGCATATGATGCTATTTTGTGCAAAGCAAACACCGATTTAATGATTTTTGATGGAATGGTTGAGATTTTAAAATCAAATCAATAGATACTAACTTAATGTATATCAAGTAAGATGTAGGGTGAGGGGATAATTAACTCATCTAATAATTGATAGTTTGCTTTATTCAATAAGGCACGATCATCACGACATGGCAAAGAAGCCAATCAAGATCTAATTAGACAACAGCAACAACAACATCAACAGTGCCATAAGGCATTATGGGATAATCTGCAACCAAGCTGATCAGGCAGCAACTGACGTACGGGATATATGTGGCATTCATACAACTCTGATTGCTTCATGCCCATATTTCTGGCAGACATCACTAATCAGTCACTGGGCTTTATCCTGCTGGGCCCAGATGCATTTCTCAAATCTTTCTCAATTCTTTGTTCTTGGCAGCCAATTAGCTAGAACTGGCTGGCAAAATGAAATCTATTTGTCATCTCTGTCTTATATTGTTCCTCACATGATGTGGCTTGGATCCCCTAATCCTATTTTTTTAGCACTCTCCTGGATTTCTGGCAGACAGTCTCAATTGTTTCACCTAATATCTATTTTGACCTCCTTCTCAAGTCATCCTTTGTTGTAGAGACTGAGAAGTTAAGTCCTGTCTTATCTAGACTCCCCTGCAGTCAGCATTCCATATTTCCATTCCATTTGAATTTGGAGTGGAGGGGAGAGAGGCAGGGCTGGGGCAGAAGCAGTGTAGTTCTGTGCCCTCAGCCCCTGGATAGGGGGGACTCATGCGGCAATGGTTAGTCTCACTGATCACAGCAGACGTGGGATGGGTCTGGGAGCTGGGAGTCATTTCTAGAAGCGCTTCCTAGCATTTGTTTCTCCAGCCTTTTCAACTGCCCCCTAATATCTGCTAATAAAATATTTTCTTCTTAAAATTCAGAGTGCTTTCTTTTAAGTTTTCTCTGACTTCATCGTTACTATTAAGTAGTTATTGTTTTGTTAATTTTTTCCAACCTCATTGGAGGTGGTGTTCAAAAATGTATATTCACTGCAGAAGAATAAAACAATAGATTAAGCAAAATAAAAGATGAGTAAAAAAAAAAATAAAGCCAGGTTAGGGAAATATAATGATCCCAACACTTAGTCGGTATGGGTTTTAAATTGGGTATTGAGCTTCCTAGCAGCCAAAGCAAGACATAAAACATAATCCTTTACAAAAGAAGAGTTACCAGTTATAAATTTATGAGGTGTTGAGAGGACAGTTTTTGCTAGAACTGGGCAGAATTATATGGGGAAAGAGCACCTAACAGAAGTCAGAAAAACACAAATGATTACTAACATTTGTAAAGCATCTATAAAATACAAAGCATTTCTAAATACATTGAAGTTCACCTCAGCCACAGATATCTGATGTATGCATTAGGTTTATTAGTACCGTTCCAATTCTTAAAAGCACAGAAAAAAGGAAGAGAGAGAAAAATTAGAAATTAGACTTGTTTGGATTCAAAGCCCATGTCCTGCTACTGGGCCAGTAGTCTCCTCACGAATCAACCACATGACCTGGAGCAGGTTGTCTATACTCTTGTACTACAGTGCCAATGACCTTGGGAAATAAGACAATGATCTGTGCCTTTCCTGACATAAAGGGTTATGTAGACAAATAGTGAAATACATGTGGAAACCCCCTGGGGTACTACTATAGTTATTGTAAGCATATAAATTGCTTTATATATTAGTATTAATAATTATAATTTAATAACCAAACTGACAAAGTATAGAATTATCTAAAAGTCATGATTTGGTTTGTATATATGTTTGGAACCTTACTCAATAAGCATTTATGGGAAAGTATCCAATGTTAGTGTTGTAGAAGGAGCCGTGTGAAATTCACTGGACTCAGGTGATTCACTTTAATGGCCCAGAGGATGTGGTAGGCGGGGTTCCTAATGGCCAGTGAACTTCCTCTTCAGGAGAACACAAATCCAGTGTGACGTCTACAAAACCCATCACTGTGCTCATTCCCTCAGCTGGAAAATAGGGTGCCTATGGGAGAAATGCACGGAAAAGAAAGTCTTCCACTAAAGCCAAAGGGCAATAGAAACCCACTGTATCTTCTAACCACTTCACACTGTTGAGTAAGCCAGAAAAGTTACAGATTCCTCCGGAGGCGAGAGCAAATGCAGACTCTTTCCCTCTTCCTGTACAATAAAAACTGGTGAAGAGGAACAAAGTGTGGCTTTCCTTTAGACAGCTTTCAGTAGATGTATCATTATACCTAGAATTATTTTCAACTGAATTAAGGAAGAAAAGAAGACTTTGGACCAGTCATTTCCCAAATGCCACTTATTTTGCAGAGATAAGCAATAGTATCTTTTTTAGAGGTTTATTACAGGATGGCTCCCATGGAGCTCAACGAATTGGGAGACATGCACACCTCTAACATAATCTGAGACAACTTAGCAAGTATCTGTAGCTGACAAGAAGCATCAGGGTACTCAATCCTACTCATGTCTCTGGCATCAAACAGTGCCTGGAAAGAGGTATGTTGATTTTCACTAGTGTGAAAACCAGCAATTGCATACACCCTCTTACTAGGGGAGGAAAGTGATGGACACACACAGCCTATGAAAAGATTGGCATCTCTGGGAACAGTGTTGGGATTAATCCTTCAAGTTGTGGGAAGCCAAGCAAACCTGAAATCCAACCATCATGGAACACACTGAAATCATTAGGTGTATATAAATCTCTATACGATTACTCTGGCCAGGTGGAAAAGGTTCATTTACTGCCTGCTGCACGGAGTTTAGCAGATAACACTGAAGAGGGAAGGAGGGTGTAAAATAAGGTACTTTTCATGTGCTCTAAGGCCATTACTCAAGAACAGCATAAGAGTGGATAGTCATACGGCCAATGGACAACACGACCCACCTCTCAGCTCCTGACAACAGGTAGTCAAAATGACTATACTTTTAAATAATTATCTTTAACAGGAAGTGTTCACTGTCTTCTATTATTACATTGGCTATCCTATAATGATGTGCACTTAGATAGCATTTAACTTGTTACTCTTTCAGATAGTGACCTACATATTTATTTACAAATAAACACAGGTTGGGGCGCCTGGGTGGCTCAATCAGTGAAGCATCTGACTTCAGCTCCAGTCATGATTTGTGGTCTGTGTGTTCGAGCCCCGCATTGGGCTCTGTACTGGCAGCTTGAAGCCTGGAGCCTGCTTCAGATTCTGTGTCTCCCTCTCTGTCTGCCCCTCCCCCGCTCATGTTCTGTCTGTCTCTCTCTCAAAAATGAATAAAAATTAAAAAACAAACCAAAAAAACCAAAAAAAAATAAAAAAGCAAATAAACCAGGTTAAGATTTAGTTCCAAAATGCTCAAATATTACCTGGAAGAAAGAGCATGGATGGGAATTACTAAAACTAGCATAAGTAAAGTCATAAAGGAGACTGATTATTAAAATTTTTCCTCTTTCTATCCCTAGTCTTTGTCTCCTTCCTCTACCAGAAAACTTCCAATCATCCCTCAAAGCCCACTGTGCTATCTCTCTTAGAAGCTTTCCCCATCTCCAGGAAACAGAGTTTGGTGCTTTGTCGTTCTTTGTATCACACCACTTTTATCATGTTATATGACATTTTTGTTTATATATCTCTCTTCCAACTTTGAACCTTTTAGGAAGAAAACCAAATCATTAATAAAGTTGGTATATGGTTGTTAAAACTGGGCTCTGCAACCAAACTACCTATGTTCCAACCCTGGTTCCACAGCCATGTGAGTTTGGGCACAATCCTTAAAATTGTTTGCAAAATGAGGAAAATTAGACTATCTACTCATTGAGTTATTACAAGGATTAAATGAGATAATAACATACAAAGTGCTTTGAATAGCAGCAGGCTCAGGTAAGTGTTTGCCATTATTTCTTTTTCTTTCAAGATCGCTATTGTCGTGCTTAATGTCAGCATTGACATACTGTAATCGTGTATAAAAAGGAAGAAGAAATTCCATAACAAAAATGCACTTCTAACGTGTTTTTTTTGTCAGTTCTCCAAATGGTTAGAGTTAAATAAGGAGCGCAGATGATGAAAGTATGTGTTCAGGGACTGACTTTGATTGCCCCCTTGTCCGACGTTGGAGTTTCTTCATTGAGCCTCCAGTTATTTTCCTAAAATATTTTATAAGAAATCAAGAGTACTTGTAAACATTCTTATGCCCTACAGAGTTCTAAAACAATTCAGGCAAGGAACAGTGGATCTGGTTGACCAGGTTTGTATTAAATGATTTTCTTCAGAAACACTTTGACAAAATTAGGTACAGCCTGGGAAGCAATAAAGGAGCTGCTCCTTCCCAGTCACCGAAAACTCTCTGAGCCAAACTCTCGTGTTCTGGCCACGGACACTTGGTGCTTGTCCCTGCTCTGCCTCCCGGTGAACCTCTCTGGCAGTGAACATCCCAGAAAAGCTTTCACCATATACATAGGGAGCAGGGAGCCAGGAGTATGTGCAGGGAATGGAGAGTCGTGCAAAGCAGTGTCCTCATCCTGAGAAGGCTCCCCATCTAGCAGGGACGACAACCCACTGAAACTCTGACTGGAATGTATCCAATTCAGCCAACTAATACTGAGCATCTACAAAGTTCCAGCGTTATTTCAGGTGCTAGAAAGCAAACAGTGAACCCAAAAAGCAAAACCAACTAAGCCGACCTTAAAGAAAACAAAGTCTATAGGGAATGATGTACTATGGGGACAAATAAAGCAGGAAAGGGGGTCAGATGATCCTAAAAGAAAGGGAAGCAGATATGCAGTTTTAGATGTGAGGGTAAGGGAGGAACCCATGGAGACTTGGGGATTTTGTGCGATGGATTAGATGTTTGTGTCCCCCCCCCCCAGTTCATATATTGAAATCCTAATTCCAATATGATGGTATTTGGAGGTGAGTCCTTTGGGAAGTAATTAGGTTATGAGGGTGGAGTCCTCATATATGGGATTAGTGCCCTCATAAGAAAAGGCCAGAGGGCTAACTAGCTTTTTTCCCCACCATGGGAGGATATAATGAGAAGATGGCAGTCTGAAATTTGGAAGAGAATTTTCAGCAGATCCTTACTGGGCTGGCACCCTGATATTGGACTTCCAGCCCCAAGAACTGTGGGAAATAAATGTTTGGTGTTTAAACCACCCAGTCTATGGTAATTTATCACAGCGCCTGGGCAAACTAGGATCATGCACATGAAGTATGTATATCAAAGAGTTTTTTTATTTTTGAAAACAGACTTCTGCTCTTCTCTGGTATAACATATGTCATGGAAAACTAACATTCTTAATCATTTGCCTATTTAGTAAATTGTGACTAATGAGAAACATTTTCCATTGCTATTTCACTGTATAACTAGATATGAATTCCTCAGACCAAAAAGAGCCCAAGAAAAAATAAAATAGAACTTAAGAATTCAGTAAAAACTAAATTTCTATTTATTAGCATTTCGATAATAACTCCCAAAGCAGATCACAAAATGTGCAATAAATTATTTTTTTATGTTTGGGACTATTGAAGAAACAAAGGAAATGTTTAAAACCATCTTTGGTTGTTCAAATGAAGAAAACATCAGAAACTAAAAAGCTATTCAATTTCATCAAGTCTCCATACTCTACAACAGATCACACAAAATCTTCTTTGTGGATAAAGCTCCAACTTCTGAGAGTTTGAAAGACGCTTATGGTTTTGGGAAATGAATACACTGATCTCCAGTGGAAAATGAAAGATTCCCAAAACTCATCAGAGGCAACAATTCAAATTCTTGCTGGAAATGAACAAATAGTGTACCTCTGAAATATACAAGGTTTTTTTTTTGGATAAATGGAAATTGATTTCAATAACTAAACTTTCTGTTAGTGTTTCAAAAACTTACATTGTCTTGCAATCACCTGGGTGCTTCTTAAAACTGCTAAGTGGAGACTCAGGTCTCAAGATTAGAATTTGAAAATAGAATCAGAGAACCTGCATGAGAATCAAGTACCCTGGAGTTTCGGATTCTAGGGGTCCGCAGACAAAATGTAGTTGCCCCTGGAATGCAATGAAAATAAACAAAAAATCCACTTCTACCTAAGGAAATATGAAAGTACTGCACACACAACCCATAAATATTTCCACACGTTCTGATTAAGAGTGGCTTTATAATTAACAACCCATGTGTGTAACTCCTGAAATGAGCCCTTTCTATTTGGAGATTATCCACAGGTCAGTGTTAGGAAAGAAGCTCCTCCCCACCCTTTGGTTTCCATGATGACACATCTTCCCTAAACCATCATGGCATCACTTGGTTTTCACTCCCTCTCTCCTTGTGGAGGAATGACTTATCTGATTAGTAAATCTAGGAGGAATAGCTTTCCTGCTCTGTGCATGTTCTCCATTGTGTTTTTCTGGGAGTAAACTCCCCACAAAGAGGAAGATTCCCCTGCATTCTTCTAAACCTCAGTCTCCCTTGGGCAGCACCACCCTTCAGAGACTGTGGCTGGGGAGGTTGAGTCCGGGGGGGGGGGTCCATCCTAGGCAGCATTGCTTGTGACTGAGAGGCCAGGTCTGTCTAGTTTGAATCCAGTCAGCAAGTCCGGGAGGCTCTCACATGGAGCTACAACCTCCATCTGGTTTCTACCATCAACAGACTGCGTTTTTCTCTCTTCCATTCCTTTGTCTTTGTTATTCGTTCAAAATAAGGTGGGAAGAAAAGGGATGCTATTTATCCATCTCCCTTCAAAACCCTGATAGTCAGAACAAGGGCAGATATCAGAGTAGCAATATTAGTCATCGATCTCAACACTGAAACCAACAAGCTACGTTTGTCCCATTTTATCCAAAAACAAGCCTAGAAAGAAAAATTTGTAGTGGTGAGAATATGATTTATAACTAACATGCAATCTCAGCTTTAAGACATTTACCCAAATCTCCAAACTTGCTTCAATTCATCTATCACCCATCAGATCTGGACTTAAAATAAAGCATAAATAGTTAGAATATTTTGACAGAATATCGTTGGGAGGCCATTTAATTTCTCTAATCTTTATTTTTTCTGTAAAATAGGAATAAAAATTTATCTCTCTTCTTAAAAAGCTAAGGCAAAAATAAAATGGGAGTCCATATCATGGTGATTTATCCACAATAAAATAATACGCTATTATGAATTATTATTTCTTTTATGAATTAAATCCTATTATTCAGGAATTTGGTTTTTTTTTTTTTACTCAAGGAATCATGTAATTTTTCTACATGTACTTTTTTCAGATTAAGCAGCAATGATTGATAGAGGAAATCCTACATGTACTAGGAAAGGTGCTTTTTGTTTTATGGATAATGAAAGAACAAGACATGCTTCCCGTTGTCAAGAAGTTTTTATGTAAGAGAATGATACAACACACACTGGGAACAAAAAGTAAAAAGAGAACAGGAAAGTGGACTTTGTGGAGTAAAAATCATAAGGAAAGAGGAGGTTAAAAAATTAAAAGGGGACTAGGCTTGATTTTATAATTTTTTTTTAACGTTTATTTATTTTTTGAGACAGAGAGAGACAGAGCATGAACGGGGGAGGGGCAGAGAGAGGGAGACACAGAATCGGAAGCAGGCTCCAGGCTCTGAGCCATCAGCCCAGAGCCCGATGCGTGGCTCGAACTCACGGACCATGAGATCGTGACCTGAGCTCAAGTCGGACGCTTAACCGACTGAGCCACCCAGGCGCCATAGGCTTGATTTTAAAGTCAGCCTAGCCCCAAATAGATGGAGGAGAGCAGGCAGGTAATTTCAATGGCGATGAACACATGGGTAAAATCAGACAGGAATGGACATGGTGTGAGTGCCAGAGTAGTTGTTCAAGTTGATTTCTTCCCTCTGGTAAACAGCTCATGAAGCATGGTCTATTTCAACAAGCATGCACGTCAACTTCTCAGTTATGGTTTTTGGTAGGAACGTGGCACAAGTATGATTTTAAAAAGTCTCTTATAAAACCTCTCTGGATTGTCTTTAAACAACTTTTGAATTTGTTATATTCTCCGTATAAAAATAATTGGATACACATTATTATATATGACTACAGGATTGCCATTTATTGAGCGTTATTTACTTTGGAATCTGTATTTTACACACACACACACACACACACACACACATACACACACACATTCCTCAACCCTTAGTTCTTACAACAACCCAATGAAGGTCTGTTGCTATTTTACATAAGACAAGCTTGAATTTTGGAAAGCTGAAATAACTTGTCCAAGACCCCACATCTTGTAAACAATGCTCAGGAATCCAAACCTACTTAAACGTATACTCTTGACCACCATACATAGTCTAACTCTGGCCACACCACCTACTGATTGGGTTGAAAATTAGATTTTGCCATGAAGCTAAGAAACATACCTCAACCATAGTGAAAATATATGATTCAAATATTTCATTATTTTTATATCATCATTCTTATGATGATCTATATGACCATATAGGTTATTAACAATCATTAGAAGAAAAGAGATATTGATCTGGCAACAAAGAAGAGAGTGTTCTTCACCATCAGGGAAATACAAATCAAAACACAATGAGATACCACCTCACACCTGTCAGAATAGCTAACATTAACAATTCAGGCAACAACAGATGTTGGCAATGATGCAGAGAAAGAGGGTCTCTTTTGCAATGCTGGTGGGAATGCAAACTGGTGCAGCCACTCTGGAAAACAGTATGGAGGTTCCTCAAACATTAAAAATAGAACTACCCTATGACCCAGAAATTGCACTATTAGGTATTTATCCAAGGGATACAGGTATGCTGTTTCGAAGGGGCACATGCACCCCTATATTTATAGCAGCACTATCGACAATAGCCAAAGTATGGAAAGAGCCCAGATGTCCATCGATGGATGAATGGATAAAGAAGACGTGGTATATATACAATGGAGTATTACTCGGCAGTCAAAAAGAATGAAATCTTGCCATTTGCAACTACATGGATGGAACTAGAGGGTATTATGCTAAGCAAAATTAGTCAGAAAAAGTCAAATATCATATGACTTCATTCATATGAGGACTTTTAAAAAAATTTTAATGTTTATTTTTGAGAGAGAGAGAGAGAGTGATCAAGGGAGGGGCAGAAGAGAGGGAGACACAGAATCCATAGCAGGCTCAAGGTTCTGAGCTGTCAGCACAGAGCCCGATTCGGAGCTCAAACTCATGAACCATGAGATCATGACCTGAGCCGAAGTCAGAGGCCTAACCGACTCAGCCACCCAGGCGCCCCATAGGACTTTGAGACACAGTACAGATGAACATAAGGGAAGGGAAGCAAAAACAACATAAAACAGGGAGGGGGACAAAACATAAGAGACTCTTAAATATGGAGACCAAGCAGAGGGTTACTGGAGGGGTTGTGGGAGGGGGGATGGGCTAAAGGGGTAAGGGGCATTAAGGAATCTACTCCTGAAATCATTGTTGCACTATATGCTAACTAATTTGGATGTAAATTTAAAAAAATATAATTAAAATTAAAAAAAAAGAAAGTGAGTGTTCTTCAGCCTGAAGCTAAGCAATTTTTTTCTTTGTGGGGGTGTAATAACTAAGTGAACATTCTAGCCTTCATCTTCTTTTCTGATGATTTCTCCAGCTACTCTGGGTTAAAATTCTGGCACAAAAATTATTTGGAACCATTTGTTAAGCCTGTTTTGTGCTCATCATGTTTATTCTCCTTGAGCAGTAACGTTGTGAATATTGACTAGACTGAGTGCTTAGTTGATATCATCGGAAATAAATATTTAAATATTTTATCATCTTTTTTTTTTTAATTTTTTTCAACGTTTTTTATTTATTTTTGGGACAGAGAGAGACAGAGCATGAACGGGGGAGGGGCAGAGAGAGAGGGAGACACAGAATCGGAAACAGGCTCCAGGCTCCGAGCCATCAGCCCAGAGCCTGACGCGGGGCTCGAACTCACGGACCGCGAGATCGTGACCTGGCTGAAGTCGGACGCTTAACCGACTGCGCCACCCAGGCGCCCCGGAATATTTTCTCATCTTTGAAGGAAAAACAGAGCTAATATGGAGTAACTGATGCTGAGATGGGACAGGGCCAAGTGAAATGTAAAGGATCCTAATTCTCACCTACGGAGTCAGACTTATCATTATGCTAGAAAATTTGGGGGAAGATCATTTTAATTAGGAGGTACAGTACATAAATATTCTCTAGCAGCATACAGGGTCGAGAGGAGGGGAAATCTCTCATTTGTTTACTTAATTTCATGACACTTTAAATAATTCTACATAGTTCTATTTAATTCTATTTAATCAAATTCTCTAACCAACAGAGGGTGAAAAGAATGAAATAATAATGTAATTAATTTAACTTTCAACCCTCTGCTTGGAAGTTTTATTCTTTTTTTTTTAACGTTTATTTATTTTTGAGACAGAGAGAGACAGAGCATGAACAGGGGAGGGGCAGAGAGAGAGGGAGACACAGAATCTGAAACAGGCTGCAGGTTCTGAGCGGTCAGCACAGAGCCTGACTCATAGACTGTGAGATCATGACCTGAGCCGAAGTCGGACGCTTAACCGACCAAGCCACCCAGGCGCCCCATCAACCCTCTACTTGGGATTTGCCTCTAGTCTCTCCCACCATAGATACATGTTAATGGGATCAGAACCCAGCTTTATTTATTTATTTATTTACTTAGTTACTTATTTAGAGAGACTCGGGCGGGGAAGGGAAGAGAGAAAGGGAGAGAAAGAATCCCACGCAGGTTCTGCAACATCAGCACAGAGCCCAATGCGGGGTTTGAATGAAGGAACCATGAGATTGTGTCCTGAGCTGAAGTCAAGAGTCAGGCACTGAACCGACTGAGCCACTCCAGTGCCCCAGCACTCAGAAGAAGGAACAAGAAGAAGCAAATCAAGGAAAGGATAACCAGAGTTAGTCAATTCTTATCTTTTATCCCTGCTTATCTGTGAGTTTGGCTTCAGACTAATACTCTTGATATGTCAGAATACATAATGTGCTTGAAACATCAGCAGACTGTCTGTGGCTTACCATGCAAAGCATAAGCCAGGTCCAAGAGCGAAGAACATGGCGCCTTAAGGAACGCCCCCACTGACACCATTCAAAATGAAGTGAGTGGAAAGTTCTCTAAGACGAGGCAGTTCATGGTGTAGCTGTCATGGAACACGGTTTCAAACCACTTTTACCCACTTGAAATATTTCCCTCCATTCCCAGCCTGAGAAAACTTATTGAAAGTAGCTGACAGACTTTCCTTAAATAATTATTCCGGGGCTTAAATTGTCCCCTTAAAAACAGACATATTCAGGTCCCTCTGGAGTGGGGTGGGGTGAAGAGATTTGTCTTCATGGAAAAATTTCCCCGCTCACCTTAAACAGCCATTAGCAAGAATAGTTCCTATTATTGTAAAATGTGTGTTTTTGAATACATTAACTAGACAGGTCAACTCTGAACTTCACAAAGAATTTGCAACTATGGGATTTCTTCGCTGATTTTGTGTTTTCCCTCGAGTACACCTATAAAATGCTAAGCTATGTGTGAGCTTCATTGTTGATGTATTATAAAAGAGATATACAACAATATTGAGGCCAGCTTACTATTTGGAGCATGATATTTTTAGTCTAAAATCTTATTAGGGACCTAGAACTTTTGTGCACATTTTTAATGAGGTACATTTTCAAAGAGAGTTTTAGCTAGACAATCACCTATTGTCATGAGGAATGCATTTGGCTAATTCACTCCGTGTCTCCTTGAACATTTGCAGCAAGGTGTTCACCCTACTTCTTACTCAGGTGATGTTTAGAAGCCTCTGGTAATTTCTTCTTCAATGCACTAGTGATATGTAGGAATTGCTGGGTATAGTGAAGACAGATGTGGGATGTGGCTATTTATTTAGGTGCCTGAGTGTTCTAATTATTTTTTCAATTATTTATTTATTTAAAAAAATTTTTAATGTTTATTTATTTTTGAGAGAGACAGAGACAGAATGCGAGTGGGTTGCGGCAGAGAGAGAGGGAGGCTCAGAATCTGAAACAGACTTCAGGCTCTGAGCTGTCAGCACAGAGCCTGATGCGGGGTTCCAACTCACAAGCTGTGAGATCACGACCTGAGCTGAAGTCTGATGCTCAACCGACTGAGCCACCCAGGCACCCCAAGTGTTCTAATTATTTTATAGTTATCCATTTTCCCCTGTAATTTGTTCAAATTTGAAATCATATCACCAATTTACCTCACTGCTACCAGATCTTCATTATTTCCTGTTTATTTATTAGAGAGTTTCTGTGACCAGGTCATTAATAATTAGGTGTTTATTGACACATATAAGTCACTCCTACTTAATTCTATTCAAATGGATGTCTGGGAGAGTAACTGGCCCCAAATATACTTTGTTGATTTTACTAATCCAGAGATGTTGGAGTATTTCTTCATGTATCACAGAGATTTAGAAAATGAAAACAAAAACTTAGCTCTTATACGGAAGGTCAGAATGAGAAAATGTGAGCTCTAGCTTCTGAAGTCTGTGGTTGATTCCAATTCTACTGTTTGATTGCTCATAAAGTAGACAAGTTATGTAGCCTCTTTGAACAAATTTTCTCATCTATAAAAGTGGTTATAGAAAATACCTATGAACTGTCTGACATGCAATCTAGTATAAATTGCAACACAAAATATTCAGAACCAACAAAAAGAAATGTGTATTTTTGGCAACTCTGCTCACAGTGTCTGCGATACTTTCTACCAATAGTTATGTAAGGGGAGACAAAGTAATCATTAGAAATTTTGAATTACATGGGGCGCCTGGGTGGCTCAGTCAGTTGAGCGTCTAGCTTCAGCTCAGGTCACGATCTCACAGTTTGTGAGTTCAAGCCCCGTGTTGGGCTCTGTGCTGACAGCTCAGAGCCTGGAGCCTGCTTTGAATTCTGTGTCTCCCTCTCTCTCTGCTCCTCCCCCATTCATGCTCTGTCTCTCTCTCTCCTTCAAAAATAAATAAAAACACTAAAAAAAAATTTAAAAAAAAGAAATTTTGAATTACAATACAGTCAGTGCCTTGTCTCTAAACTCTTCTGTCTCAAAGTTACTGGACAATTTTAAAGACCTATGAAGTTCATATTATGGTGATTTCCATCTTGTGGGCAAGGGAATGGAAGTCCAGACAGGTCTGGAGATTTGCATAGGACTCACAGCCAGCATACTTCAGGGGCAGGATTTGAACCTATGTCTTTTCTGTCTTCAAAGCTCAGTGTTTCCTAACCTCAGTATTGCTCTGCCTCGGCAAGCAAGCTCTACCATTAATTCACAAAGGGACTCTATGTGCCTAATTACTTTATCATGACCTATTTAACATAAGAGAGTTTGACTGGATAGATTTTCATATCTTCTTAGACAAGGATCTATAATGCTTGGTTTTAGACCTTGTTACATGAACAAAACACACCAAATTTTTCCTTGAGCTGAGTATGTCTCTAACAAGAGACATTTCTCTCCCTCCCTGCCATTTAAATTCATCTAAGAAAAATTGATGAATTTGATTGCTAAGATGGGCATGATGATTGGGAAAGGCTAGTACTGTTTCATACAGACAGAACATCCTGATTGACAACAGAACAGGAAGAACATCTTCAGGCCACAATGGAAATTTCCTGTCTGCACAAAATAAGATTCCTAATGTTAGCTTAGAAGCCATTAGCAATTCACCCCTAGGACAGTTTCTTAGCATTGAGCTGGCCAATATGGTTTTTAGGGTTGACCTTCAAAATGTCCCCTAACCAATAGCACAGTGATAGTGTGCAAACCACTGGGGATACCTACGTTACGATGGGGCAAGTGGATTGTGCAATTCCTTTAAAAAGCAATTTGCCCTTACATATATGTCCAGAGATTTGAAACATTTCATTCTGTTGCTCCATTAATTCTTCTTCTAAGATCCTATCTTAAGAACATAATTCTATGCTGATGCATAGGGGCACTTGTACCCCAATGTTTATAGCAGCACTCTCAACAACAGCCAAATTATGGAAAGGGCCTAAATGTCCATCAACTGACGAATGGATAAAGAAATTGTGGTTTATATACACGATGGAATACTACGTGGCAATGAGAAAGAATGAAATACGGCCTTTTGTAGCAACGTGGATGGAACTGGAGAGTGTGATGCTAAGTGAAATAAGTCATACGAGAAAGACAGATACCATATGTTTTCACTCTTATGTGGATTCTGAGAAACTTACCAGAAGACCATGGGGGAGGGGAAGGAAAAAAAAAAAAAGAAAGGTTAGAGAGGGAGGGAGCCAAAACATAAGAGACTCTTAAAAACTGAGAACAAACTGAGAGTTGATGGGGGGTGGGAGGGAGGGGGGGGGGGGTGATGGGTATTGAGGAGGGCACCTGTTGGGATGAGCACTGGGTGTTGTATGGAAACCAATTTGACAATAAGTTTCATATTTTTAAAAAAAAGAACATAATTCTAATTATATAAACAATTTATACACAAAGATTTTATTAAAGAAATTTTCAAATACTGGAAAATATGCAAATAATTTCCATGTCCTAAAATCAGGGTAAGTAATTTATACACACACATTTATAGAATATAATGTAGGCATTAAAATATTTATGAAGGATTTGTGAGCTAATATAAAAATACTTCTGCTCTAATACTGAATTTAAATCTATAATTTTTATAATTTTTAAGTATTATTTTGAAGTTTAAAGGAACAAGTCTATGTGGGAAAAACTAAAAGTAAATAGAAAATATTACCAGTGTTTTCCTTTGGTGGGTCTAAGGGTACTTTCTTCATATTTCTTTCTTTTTATATATTTATAAGATTTCTATGATGACTGTTTATTACTTTTGTAATGAAAAACATACTCCTTCTCAACACTCAGTTTTGGTTTCCAATAATGAGTTTAATGAAAAACATACTCCTCAACACTCAGTTTTGGTTTCCAATAATTTCAATCTATGATGTTTTTAGACTTAAGTTCACTTTTTTTTAAATGTTTATTTATTTTTGAGAGAGTGACAGAGTATGAGTGGCGGAGGGGCAGAAAGAAAGAGGGAGACACAGAATCCGAAGTAGGCTCCAGGCTCTGAGCTGTCAGCACAGAGCCCGACGTGGGGCTCAAACACAAGAAATGTAAGATCATGACCTGAGCCAAAGTTGGACACTTAACCAGTTGGGCCTCCCAGGTGCCCCGACTTAAGTTTAATTTTATGATTTATAAATATGTGTATTAAAAAAGCTTATACACTATGTTTGATCAGACCTCAGCCCAATGGTTCTCAAGATGAGAGGAGGTGATTTTGTCTGCCTTCCTGCCCCTGGGATGTTAGGAAACACCTGGAGACACTTCTGGTTGTCACAGTTCAGGAAGAGGTGCTCTTGGCATTTAATAGGTAGAGGCCTGGGATGCTGCCAATTGTCCTAGAATGCAGAGGAGAGCAGCCATAGTGAAGAATTAGCTCAAAATATTAATAGTGTCAAGGTTGAAAACCCTAAAAATTATATCAGTTCAAGGCTGTTGTGGAACTAGAACAAACAATTCTAAAATGTATATGGAACGACAGAAGATCCAGAATAGCCAAAGCAATCTTGAAAATGAAAAGCATAGCTGGAGGCATTACAATTCTGGAGTTCAAGTTATATTATAAAGCTGCAGTAATCAAAACAGTATGATTTTGGAACAAAAATAGATACATAGATCAACAGAACAGAATAGAAAACCCAGAAATGAACCCACAATTATATGGTCAATTAGTCTTCAACAAAGGAGGAAAGAATATCCAATGGGGAAAAGTCTCTTCAACAAATGGTGTTGGGAAAACTGGAAAAGAATGCAAAAGAATGAAACTGGACCACTTTCTTATGCCACATACAAAAATGCATTCAAAATGGATTAAAGACCTAGAAAAATCTAGGTATGTAACTTCTTACTTATAGGCAGTAACTTCTTTCATATTGGCTGTAGCAACTTTTTTTTCCAGATATGTCTCCTGAGGCAAGAGAACCCAAAGGAAAAATAAACTATTGGGATTACATCAAAATAAAATCTTCTACACAGCAAAGGAACAAATCTAACAGGAAATCTATGGCATGGGAGAAGATGTTTGCAAATAACGTATCCAGTAAAAGGCTGGTATCCAAAATATATAAAGAACTTATAAAATGCAACATCCAAAAAACAAATAATCCAATTAAAAATGGGCAGAAGACATAAACAGTCATTTCTCCAAAGAAAACATCCAGATGGCCAACAGACACATGAAAAGCTGTTTATCATCACTTACCATCAGGAAAACGCAAATCAAAACTACAATGAGATATCACCTCACACCTGTCAAAATGACTAAAATCAAAAACACAAGAAACAACAAGTGTTGGCAAGGATGTGGAGAAATAGGAACACTTACACACTCTTGGTAGGACTGCAAACTGGTATAGCCACTGTAGAAAACAGTATGAAAGTTCCTCAAAAAGTTAAAAATAGAACTACCCTAAAATCTAGCAATCACACTACTGGGTATTTACCCAAAGAATACAAAAACACTAATTCAGAGGGATACATTCGCTTCTATGTTTATAGCAGCATTATTTACAATAGCCAAGATATGGAATCACCCTAAGTGCCCATCGGTTAATGAATGGGTAAAGAAAATGGGGTATATACACACACAATGGAATAGTATTCAGCCATAAAAAAGAATGAAACCTTGCCATTTGCAACAACATGTGTGGAGCTAGAGAGTACAATGCTAAGCGAAGTTAGAGAAAAACAAATGTCATATGATTTCACTCATGTGGAATTTAAGAAACAAAACAAATGAGCAAAAGAGAGAGAGAGAGAGAGAAAGAGAGACAAACCAAGAAACAGACTCTTAATTACAGAGAACAAATTGATGGTTACCAGAGAGAAGCTGGGTGGGGGGATGGGCGTAAAAGGTGATGGAGATTAAGGAGTCCGCTTACTGTGTATGGAATTGTTGAATCACTATATGGTATTCTTGAAACTAGTATTACACCGTATGCTAACTAACTGGAATTTAAATAAACACTTAAAAAAAGATGTTGTGAAAACTCTGAGAAGTTTATCACTAAGACCTCTGAATAAATTGTCTATCCATTATCTACCCAACCTTTCCATAAGGTACTGAGAATACAGAGGTAAGTGCCTGCCTACGTGGTGCTTGAAATTTAGGAAAAGAGAAAGACATAAAAATCAAGAATTTAATGTAGTTTGAAGTGCTAAGATAGAGTACTTTAGGATAACAGAAATGGACACTTAATCCAACTAGGTGGTTCAAGGGAAGCTTCTGGAACAGATGGCTCCAGAGCTGAGCTTAAACAATGAGAAGGAGCTAATCAGGTGAAGACCGATGGGATTTGTATTCTAGAAGGAGGGACATTCAGCATGCAAGCAAAGGCATGAAGCAGGAAACAGCACAGAGCGCTTGAGAAATATAGGTTTGATAGCAATGGAGCATAAAATGGGCACAGAGGCAGAGAAGCCCCACAGCCAGAGTGTCTTTTGATGCTTGAGGAAGCCAAGAAATGCTTCTTAGAGAAGGAAGAATATGAGCCAAGAGTTGAAGGTTGAAAAGTCGTTTCCAGGAATATGAGGAGGGAAGGGCTTTTGGGGAGAAAGAACAGTATATGCAAAAATGTGGCAGCTGGAGACAACGTGAAGCTATTCAAGTAACTTCAGTACAGTGCTCCTGGAACAAGAAATGGCAGAAGGAGGAAGAGAAGGGACTGGTCTGATCCCATCTTTGTATCAGATGCAAAGAACGTGGAGATTTTATGTTGTAGGTGATACAGAAGATTCTTGAGCCTGATCTCAGTCCCCCCATATTTGTAGAGATTTCTGTTGTGAGAATACGAAGTCAGATTGGAAGAGAATGGGGGGGGGAATGCAGTTAAGATGGGAAAAGTATATTGATGTAAAGAGTCCATCAAAAAAGGAGCTGAGAAACCCACTGATAAGTATTTGTTGAGGCTACATTATATACTACTCTCTACTGCTCTGGACCCAGTGGAAATACAAGGAAAATTGACTCTGTACTGAGGTAACTGAAGAGAAAATGAATTACACAAATGACGTGATTTGGTGAACAGTGCATGAAGGTTTATTATTATTGTGTTATGTGGTATAACATGTATCAAGACTGACTGAATTTCGATTAGGATATGAAGACAGGGAATAGGTTCTAGTGAGGGCTTACATGAAGAAATATGGGTGTATTTGAGTAAATGAGGCATTGTGGGAGAAAAGGGAATAAAATGTGAGTCAGGATTTAGAAACTGGGATCAACATGAGTTATCCTTGAAAATGTGAAAATAGGTTTGATCAATTGTCAGTAGTTCTCAAGAATGAGTGATACCGAGTGCTAAAAGTGTCACCCAGATTTAGCTCAAAGCTCACCTTTGCGAGTCCTTCCTGAACCTCCACCCCTTTCTAAATAGGACTGACTAGTCTCTTCCGTATGTCCCCGGAGGGACACACACATCCTTGCACAGATGTGAGACCAGGGCAATTTACTAAACCGATGTGTTTGCATGTTCATTTGTATATAAACCCCTATTCACCAAATCTGTGCTTTCAGTTCCCAATTACTAGCACAGTGCCTGGTACAAGGATTACATGTAAAAACATTTCTTTCATGGATAATTTGTTAAAAGAACAGAACATGCCCAAGATGGTGTCACATAGGCCAAGTCATCAAACCAGGGCTTAATGCCTTAACTAACTGCAGTTTCAACCTCTCCCAGAAATGTAAGTTTTAACCTGTCAGTCAGGAATTTTCTGATAAGCACCAATGAGGTAATTTGTCACAGGAGTGATCCATCCCTCAAAGGAAGATGACTTATTCTGTGTGATAATGTCCCTTGGTCTTCCCCCTAAGGAAATCGACTTTGCCTGGAAAAATCCTTTCTTTTCTTCTGCTATTAACTCTTTGCCCCACTTTCCTTCCCATAAAAACCTTGCATTTCATACAACTCCTCAGAGCCCCCTCTGCTTGCTAGATGGGACGCTGCCTGATTCATGAATCATTTAACAAAGCTATTTAGACCTTCCTATTTACTCAGTTGAGTTTTTGTTCTTTAACAGACCGAATGAATGACCATGTTTAGGAACAGGTATGATGGATGTGAAGAACAAAGACAGCCGTGATACTAATGTTAGAACACTCAGTATTTGTTGAACTCTCAGCTCCAGGCACTGGGCTAAGCAGAATTTTAACAGATATTTAATTTTCTTCTCACAATACTCTTATGACGTAGTTACTATTATTCTCCCCATTTTACATGTGAGAAAACTGAGGTCAAGGTGGAAAATAAACCTTGACTGAGACCATGTGGCCAGTGAAAGGTAGAGATGTGTAGTGACTTCAGGTCCGTCTCACTTCGAGAAATGTGATCTTACTCAGGATTTGAATATCTTTCATTTTCAAGAAATGGAAAGGGCATAATGCCACCTGTCCTAGAGGCAACGATACCTAAGATGAAAAGCAGTAAGAGGGCATCCCAAAATGTCTAGCCCCAGCGCTGACTCATTGTGTGACAAAATCATGCGGATGCCTTACTTTATATAATGACCTCTACGTTGGCCTGAATATGCGGAATCAGGGAAGAGAACACATTTTATTGGACAAACACATACATGCTAATTCAAATTATTTGCTAATTTGGCAGATAATTTCATCAAACCCCAAAGAGGGACTAGACTCCTCTCCATTCAATGAGACTGAGGGCTCAGAAAATCTAGACAAGTCTCCAAAAAGCAGTAACTCCTCAACCTCAGATCCCTTCTCAATGGGTTCCTTTACTGCCAGCTCTAGAATAGGGGTTGGCAAATTACAGTGACAGGCCAAATTGATCCTGCTGTCTGTTTGCATTCTCTGCATGCTAAGCATTGTTTTACATCTAAAAGGTTAAAAAATAAAACTACAAAAATGATATCTTGTGACAGAATAATTATATGATATTCAGATTTGCATGTCTATCAAGAAAGTTTTATCAGAGCATAGCCACGCGTATTCATTTGTATATTGCCTACGGCTGCTTCTGTACTGTAATGGAGTTGAGTAGTTATAATAGACAGCATGTCCTCAAAGCCTAAAATATTTACTATAGAACAAAAGTCTCATCACTGCTCCAGAATAAATTTTAACAGGTGCCAAAGAACTCCGCGAACACATTGCTCACATTATGGGTTTATTGCCTAACTCGGTGTTTCTCCAAGCGCTGGTCCTTGACAGCTGTGTTAGCTTAAAGTGAGAAATCCTTAGAAATGTGAATTCTCAGACCCTAACCTAGACTTAGTGCATCAGAAACTTTGAGGATAGAGTCCAGCAATCTGTGGTCTAACAAGTCATGCAGGTAATTTTGATACACAGTAAAATTTGAGAACCACTGGTATAACTCAAGGAATTTGAACATCTTATCCCAACAAAATTACAAGCAAGGCATTTATTTATTGGCTCCTATTTGTATTCAAGGCACTAGCTACATGTTTCACTTATATTTTTGTATTCCGTAGAACAATCTTGAAAGGTTGGATTTATGAGCCTCATTTTACAGAAAAAGGAACTCAAGCTCAGGAAGGGAAACTTTAAACATAGATCTGTCTGCTATATACCCTATACACCTGCCTCTCACCTTACTCTGCCCTCCTTCTGATCATGTGTGAGGAGAAAACGGACCCCTTCCATTCTGAGGGAGCTGCCCTGCTTTATCAACTGGGCCTTCGTGTTCCCTTAGTGAATTTAAGCAAGTCCAATCTCACAGAATATCAGCATCAGACAAGATCACTCTGTACCTTTGATCAATCAAGACAAAAACAAGACCACTCTGTAATTGAATGTGAGAAGAGGCATAAATATGAACTCTGTGTAAGCCACAAAAATGACCAAATACCCCCATCCTAGTTACTATAGCTTGTTTCTTTGCCAGTTACAGCTTTGGCCTCTGTCTAGTCTTCACTGCTTATAGATAAGATTTATTGAGATACTCGACCATGGAATTAGCCTGGCTTCTTGACTTAATTCAATCCAGAGCAAAGCCCCACTTCCAAATCATAATCCCCTGACACAAGCTCAAATACTGTCAAGTCCTTTCTAATACCTCCTTACCGAGATGTTTCACTGCTCTCCATGGTATGTCTTCCCCATCTCTGCAAAGAGCAACGAAGCCAAATTGTTCAACCACAGGTGTGCTCCTGATGACCTTGGCTAGAGGCCATTGAAATGTACAACTTCTTCACCTTCATCTCTCCTCCCCGTTAAGATTCCAGTTCTCTGTTTCTAGCTGGGGTGGGGAATGGGTTCCCAAAGTAAGCAAAACTGAAAAATAATATTCCCCAAACCAATCAGTACTGAGCATGCTGCCAGATCCAGAGCAGACACTTGGGGTCTTAAATGGATTAATGGACTTTTAGAAGGAACCTGATTACAAACAACGATTTCAGGAAATAACTGTTCTTTTCTAAATTACAATTCACAGCCTCCAGTTTCTATCTGTCAGTCTTTCGAGCCAATGCCACACTGTGTCTTCTTGCAGACTTCCCTGAAAACTTCCAACTGGATGGGAAGGCTCTTCTCTTCAGGTTTTCCAAAACCCTTTCTCCCTCTCACCAGACCCTTTTTAGTCTTGGATTTGTTATTCATGTTTGGAGTCTCATTGGAAAAAAAAAAATCTCAATTTGAAAACTTTTAAGGACAGTAAAATACCCCTTTTCCCTCTATCCTCCTTCACACAGTAGGTGCTTGATATATATTTGTTCAATTTCACTTGTACATTTATGCGGTTTTTTTTTCCAGTTGTAAAATTGAAAGGGCTACTTTCCCTGCCAAATCAAAGCCCATGTAAGCTGGGCTTTTCCAACTCACTGCTGGGTATCGCATTTGGAATTATTTCCCATGGCCGTGGGGTTCTAATGAACAGCTGCTCCAGAGGCCTCTGGTACATGGGTATCTCTACTCTGCAGTGGGATTTTGATCTGAAATCTCCCTCGTAGAAAAAAATAAAAAAATAAAACAGTGTAGCCAACTAATCAACAGTTTCCAGGCTACCATGGAAACTTGGAAGAGGCACTGGAGGCCCTCAATTATGTAGCGTACGTAGAAGTGCACAGGCACCATTCTTCTGTGACAGTTAAATGGTGCTCACCCCGTGATGTTTTGAGTGTCTTCTATACACCAAGCATTGTGGTAGATAGCACGGATAATTACGTCATCAAGGAGAAGGAATAAACCTGTGCTAATTCCCTCTGACATTTTTTGTTGTTATTGCTCCAGGAATTCCACATTGTGTATCACGTCCCTGTGTTGGTCTATGGTATTACCTTACCCAGAGCCCTGAATACACCATTGCTGGCATATGACTATGATAAAATTTCTTTATCCATAAAAGTCTAGCTAAAAGCCAACTCCTCCAGGGAGTCATTTCTGATCACTTCTAGACTTTCCACTTGGACTTAATTTCTTTCCATTCTTTCTCTATATCTTGGACTTATGTTGATCTGTCTACCATAATGCATCGCCTTTTCTTTGTTTATATTTCCCATCTCCTTATACAAATGAGAGTTCTGTGATGGTAGAGACGATCTTTAATTCATCTTTGTATCCCGGGCCTAGCAGAGTGCCTGGAATATTGTAGACAATAGAGAAATATTTTTTAAATGCAAGTCACTGCTGGAACACAAATGGCAAAGTGATGGTCATTATTGAGGGGTGTGGGGCAGTGCATTACACTACTCTCTACACTTTTCTCTGTGCCTTTTTCCAAAATAAAAAGTTCAAAATAATTGAAGACCTTGCAAGATGTCAGTATACATATCAGAACTGTTACGTTCCTATGGTAAGTGGCGCTACCGTATCTATAACTATGACCTCTGTGTGCTTCACACTTCTTTTCTCTTCTCTTAAAAAAGATATTTAAAGTCTAAAACGTTGCCCTAAAATAAAATATAATTATGCTGTGTCGGAACAAGTGCAGGCCAAGGATGTTCTACTAAACACGAATTTCTGGAAAAACTGGAAATTGACAGTTCACATTATGTATTTTATCGAGAAAGGGAATCTATAGATTTTTGCCCTATTGTCTTTCATCTGAATTATTCCAAGAGCATTACTAGCATCTGCTTCCATTATTTTACTACAAATCTTCACCTACTCCCAGATAGACCCACCTAAAACAGTGGTCTGCTACGTTATTCATTTGTTTCCCCGAAGTGGAAGACTTTGAATCAGTGGTTCTTCACGGGTTCAAGAGCAAGCATACACTCTTAGCATTGAGCTTCAAGTCACCCCCTCTGCTATATCTCCCATTTCAACTTTCAACACCCATGTGTGCAAAAGCCACTGCCCTTATCCATGAAAGCTACCTCTTGTCAGTGCTTAGGGGCACAGCTCAAGATCTTTGCTTAACCTAGAATGTTCTCCCCTCCTCCAATTTGGGAAGCCCTTCTCACATTGCAAAGTCCTGTACAACTGTTACCTTCCATGAAGCCTTCCTCTGAGCCCTTTCAGGAGGCACCACCCCATCTATGCCTCTACAGGCCATTTCTTGCTTATGTCAGTTCATCCCCTTCTGTCTTGTTTGGTAATTAGTTTCTTTTCCTAGACTGTAAGTTCACTGAGGGTACATTCTTTTAACGCTCATCTTGCACACCTCTCTACTGTCTCAGCTTAACAGAGAAATCTGCACATGTTTAGAACTCAAAAGGAAATATATTATAGACTAATCTACGACACAGTGAGATTCACTTTCGGAGTGTTCCTCCTTGTTCTCCTTCGTAGTGAGTGGCTATGTGGAAAACCTCAAATCATCATATTAAAATCCCATTAGTCTTTTGAATCCTCTTTACAAATTGCTTTTGTTTTCCAAATGTTGAATTTCAACTGAAAGAGAATTACATTTTTAAAATAAGATTTTATCAAAATCGGAATCTCATTTAGGTGGGAGCAGAAATGTTTCCCTTTATTCTTTTCTACCCATGGCTAATTTTCACTAGCCATTGGAGACGATGATACTGAGGTAGCATTGCTTTATCCCAACGCTAATATAGACTCTCTCATTCAAACAGACTCAGAACTGCTTTCTAAGTAAATCAATGCACAGTCATACTAAATAAAATACTCTACAGTTGTACCAGAGAAGAATCATTGCCATGAGGATAGTATAAAAGTTCAACGTGGCCTAAAAGGTCACAGCTCTGCTCCGGGTCTCATCTTCATTTCTCCATGAAAAAGAATGGTTAGTTCCCTGGCCTTATCCTGGGCTGTATTTTCTAGTGCAGTCAGTGAAAAGTTTAGCAGTATACATGGGGATAGCCCTTTGGGACGCCTTATCATTTGCAGGTAGAAAGGATGATATTTGGTGACTTTCTCTGTATTTTGTGCCTTTTTCTTATTCCTCCACCTGGCTGGAGATCATACAGCCTAAGTCTGTTTCTGCTTGGATATGTCACAGCCTTAGAAAACACAGACAGGTGGCTTAGGCCAGAGTTCTTATGGTCTTATTCGATCTCACTGTTGGATTCTACCTGGATTATGCATTCATTGCCATTGACTATGTGTCACAGTCAAAATGTTGGGCAAGTCTTAGAGGCAAAGACGATCAGGACACCAGTTGGCTTGCTTTTGTTCTAATCCTGCCTCCACTCTATGATACAGTCAGTGGTCAGGCATAGCTCACTTAAATGCCATTCTTGGGTCCCACACTTGTATTGGGCTCAATGCCTTGCAGAAACTGTGTGGCTAGCGTGTAATATTATTTCTTGTGAATGTATTTCCCTCAGATATTCTTCAGCGTGTTAGTAGACAGTTCAGGACAAGATTCCAGAATTCAGAACATTTCCCACATGTGTTTTCATTAACTCTCTTTTCCAATATTAGGGAAGAGAAATAAGTAAAAAGGGTGTTAGCGTAGGAAAAGAACCATAAAGTGCTCAGTAGTCCTTAGTTTTGGTCCTGTTTCTCCTTCAGTTAGTTTTGCCTTCTGATAAATCAGTTAACCTCTCTGGGCTGTAGCTGTTCTCCTACATAAAATGAAAGAGTTGAACTAGAGCAGAATTTTCTAATATGAGCTTCATAACAAAAAAGGATTGATTTGTGAAGTAAAATTGGTTATACCTCGTGCATGATGGTAACCTATATCTTTGTATTTTAACATGATCAAGGCCTACATATTGAATCCAAGTTTGCCCCAGCTTATTCAACATTTTAAATAATATCTATAAATGTGTAGGTACATCATCTATATGTAGGTGTGTGTATAAGAGATATAGATTCATGTATGGATATAGGTAGTAATAGAATATGAATATGGATATCCATCCCAAGAAAGACATTTGGACTAGCTCAAAATTCTGTGATTCTAGTTGAGGGAGTCTGGTTTACAATTCTACTTTTCATATTGTTGGAAGTCAAATTGAAGGTTTCATCTGAAAACTGTCAACTTTAAGTGACATAAAAATGAACTTAAAGAATAAAAGCTGAGTCATGTGTAGGGGTCTTAAACCTGGGGACTCTGACTTTAAACGTGTACCTTGTCAACATTGGCAATGAAAGAACTGTGTGCTACCCCGTAGCTCTGTGAAGGTTGACTTCCTCAATACCCCCATGGCTGTTTTCCTTTAGCGAATGCTACATCTAGCTATGAAACCAAGCTATGTTGAGTATTATGCACTTAATTTGGGTGACTATGGCTCAACCTAGTTCAGAGAACAAAAACTAATATAGTGATAAAATTTAACAGAAGGAAATTATTCCCATCAGAGAAATTGCAATGATCTCATCTGCATTTTATTATGATAACAACGTTAGTACACTGAGGCAGAATCTCAAAATAATGCAAGATTATAGTGTAGTACTTGAAGAAGTTTGCTTATGCATTGTTTTCCTTCCAGGGGTTAAATACAATCACCGTGTAATGTGAGAAAAGGAAGAAATTAATTTCTGAAGTTTTATTTAATCCCAATACATTATTCTATTGTGTGCCTAAACAGAACTTGCCACAGAGTGAGAATACTTACAAGACGATATGAAAATCAAATGGGAACTTCTTATGTTCTTATAGTGATCTAAATAGTTAGAACCTAACAAACAAACATTTTAAACTTTAAAAAAAAAAAAAAAGACTTCCTAAAGATAAAATACATTGACCATTATAACATATTAGCAGAAACAACCTGTGTACCGGATGTAGTTTGGGATGATGTCATTTTAGCTAAGCATGGGCAGGCTAAATATTTCCATCATCTTCCAACATTACACACAATGTGAGAAGTGAATAGTCATAAATAACTCGGCAATAGAAGATCGAATCCAGATCCAGAAGGAATATTAGCAAGTGTCTTAGGAACTCCATTCTTTCGCTTGAGAAGAAAGGAGAGCTTAGATGTAGAATTGATCTTGAATGCTGAGGTTTAAATGATTCAAAGTATGTCATTTCAGCAGAAAAACTATTTCATGAAAAAATACATGTGCATATATAGAGTGTATATATATATATATATGTATATATATATATATATTCACACACACATACACACACACACATCTATTCAAATTTTTAAAGCAAAGTTAATCAACATTTTTTACCCCCATCCTTGAATAATAAAATTGATATGAGTAGTAAAATTTATATTAGGTGGATAAAATACTTGTTGGTAGCAACAACGATGTCCCGTGCATAGGAGCTCCCACTCAAAAGACAAATGAGCAAAGTGGCTCACTGGGAAATGTAAATGAAACACTTTTGCAAATTAAGTGTTCGAAGCACATTTTTGCTAAGCACCCATTAACTCAATTTTAACCGAAACGCTTACCCATTTTATATCATAATCAACAACTCAGCTCCACCCCCGCACCTCCTAACTAATGAGGCACACACAGATATTTCCCTCACAAATCAGGGTACTCCTCCAGAGAATGGAATTCTTAATGACATTAAGGCGTGGTAGCCATCATGAACTTGATGACCAAAAAACAACCTGTATTACCACCCCAGAGTAGAGTCCTAACTTGGCACCATGGAAATATATTTAACCCACAATATCACCCTGCACTCAATAGCTTTCAAACAGAAAGACCGCGGGTACAGTATCTCCTCCCTCCCAATGTCAAATATCTCGGTAAACAGAAACGAACTGTCCAGTGCTAGGCTGCTCCATGTCAAGCATGCAATATTTTAAAACTTTGACTTTGGGTATTAAGTAAGCCTCCTCAACTTCTGCAGCGTCTGTATCCAGTTCTGAACCAGACCTGACCAACCGCACAGAGTGGGAGCGACCACTTTACCTTCGGAAAAATCAATCAGTCCCAGCAAATGAAGCAGCTTCAGAGATGCACATATAATCACAACAATACCCACTGTTTGCAGTCCTTCCGACTCCCACTCGAGAGTCAACATCTTTCAAGCTGGCAGAGCATCCCAGCCTCCGGCCCCCTTTGGAGCGGAGGGCGTTAATTAGAGAATCCGAGCAAGCTCTGGCTTGGAACAAAGACTCGCGAGGGGGAAAAGTGAGCAGCTCCTCGCAGACGCACCGGGCGGAGCAGCGGCCCCCCGGGGTGAGGACCGACCTGGGCTGCAGTCCAGCCTCTCATGCTGATGCTGGCATTTCCTAGGGGGGTCCCCCCAACCACAGCGCGCCGGCCTCCGGGCTCTGCGCGGCCGCCAGCGGGTCCTTGCACTTAGGGCTGCGAGGGGAGCATCTGTCGGAGAACGGGGGACTTTGCTGTGTCCGTGGAGAGGAGGGACACTCCCAGGAAACTTGCCCCGGAGAGCACGGCCGCGCTCCACGCGCTGACGACGCGGCGCGGGCTGGGCAGGCTGGCTGCGCGCTAGTTTGCTGCCTGGGAAGCCGGCGAATGCCCCCTTTTCGCCAAAGCAGCGGCTCTCGCCTCCCGGAGCTTGCGCCAGACAGCTCAGCCCCCTCTTGGGATGCTGGGACAAAATCGGCTTTCTCTGCTGCTGCCTACAGCCCCTTCCAGAAAGCCCCCCATGGAAGCCCGTGGGCACTTTTTCTAGGGAGAAAAGTGCAGGAGCAAAAGAACCATGATTCAGTGTCTTTGTCACCCGGGAGCATCTAAGCCGCCTCCCACCTGCCACCCCACTGGGGCTATGTGGTCCCCGCTGACACAGGAGAACATTTTTAGGGAGTCTGATTTAGTCCTATATTTACAAACATGAAGGGGTGGAGGATGGGGGCAGAGCAGAACCTTGGAGGAACACTGATGTTCAGTAACTGCCCGCTGGAGGGGGACTGAACTATCCTCCTTTCAAAGCCAAGTTTCACAAACTTCCCTGATCATAAAAATCACCCAGGGGTGTTTTTTAAAAATGCTCTCTTGTGGACAGTCTGATTCGGAGCGTTCTGGATCAAGAACAAGAAGCTAGATGACTCTTATCAGGAAAGGGTGGGTTAGGATGTCCTGAAGGATCCCATGGGGTGTTCTGCCACAAAACCCACCAAACATCCTAGCCAGCTTTGTGGAAGGGTCTAGGACTCTGGGCTATCAGGACCACATTGGTTTAATCACCTGCCAATTTCTTCCTCTAGGCTGAAGGCCAGGCCCACAGTGCTGGTGAAGAGAATCATTTGGGACCCTGTATGTAAAAGAGGTTTTAGGCCCTGGAACTCACTATGAAAATAAGGGTTTATGAAAAATATCTTAGACCCTGGGGGGCATTTCCTGGTTCTGCTACTTTCTGGCTATGTGATTTTCTGCAAGAACCTTAGTCTCTCTGAAAACAGTTCCTTTTCTGTGAAACTGAGATTATAATACCTTAAAGTTCTCCATTTAGGGGTGCCTGGCTGGCTCAGTTGGTTAAGCTTCCAACTCTCCATTTGGCTCAGATCATGATCTCACAGTTTGTGGGTTCAAGCCCCACAACAGGCTCTGTACTGCACAGAGCCTGCTTGGGATTGTCTCTCTCTCTCTCTCTCTCTCTCTCTCCCCTTCTCACACTTTCCCTCTCTCTCTCAAAATAAATAATAAACTTTAAAAAAATTTAAAGGGAATTGTGAGGGGTGGGCACCTGGGTGGTTAGCATTGGTTAGCATCTGACTTCAGCTCAGGTCACGATCTCATGGTCCGTGAGTTGGAGCCCCATGTCAGGCTCTGTGCTGACAGCTCAGAGCCTGGATCCTGCTTTGGATTCTGTGTCTCCCTCGCTCTCTGCCCCTCCCCCACTCACGCTCTGTCTCTCCAGCTCTCAAAAATAAATAAGTATAAAAAAATTTTTTTAAACATAAAGGGAATTGTGGGAATTAAGTGTGGTGGTAATAATGGCTAACATTTACTGAGCATTTAGTATGTGCTCATCAAGAGTATGTAATTTATCAACAATTAACTCATCCCCACAACTCTGTTTGGTAGGTGTTATGATCATCTTCATTTTATAGGCAAGGAAACTGAAGCATAAAGAGGTTATCCTGTCAAAGCTGTGGTGGGCTGAGTGCTTGGTAGGCAATAGGCATTCATTCACTCATTTGTTATTTATTAACATTTATTAACCTGGTACTACGAGCAACAGTACCTGAATGATAAAATGGCAAATGATGTCCAATCCTATCCTGTGGGGACGTATGATATAATAAAGGAGGCAGGCATGAACTCGAACTTGACTGATAAATGCACTAGCACTTGAAGAGATCTGTGAAGTACAGTGGGGGCACAAGAATGAAGGGCCAGCTCCACATGGGGAGAGATGGGTGGTGATAATGGGAGGGAGACTTTATAGAAGAGGTAACCGTAAAAACGGTAGCTCTCATTATTCTTAGAAGTTACACATCATACACAGGCTTTGGGGCACACAGTCTTAGGTTAAATCCTGGTTCTGTCACTTCTCGCTTGCTGTGTGACCTTGGGGAAGCCGCTGCATCTCTGAGTTTCAGTTTTCCAAGTTCAAGATGGGAGTGCACCTGCCCCCCTTTTTGTTATTAATAGAGTTACCTGTGGAAAGCTGAGTCAGGTTCCTGCTCAGCAGGTGGCAAGGCCAACACTTTAGAGGCTCTGGTGGGTCTAGACAGATGAAGAGACTTTGCTCCTTGCTGGTCCTAGCACCCTCTCTGGGCACCTGTAATACACTTGGGCCACCAAGTTGGCTTTTATGATGGTGCTTTTCATTTTAGGTTATATGTTTATGGGCAATATCTGTCTACTTGCCCAACCACCTATCTATCTAAACATGTTGTTTTCAGTTTGTCAGCAAACCAGTGAAGGGGAAGCAGTTCTTGGAAGATGACTGGTAAGGAAACGTTTTAAGTATCCATTCTCTGAAATTCCTGCAAACATTTGGCTATAGGACATCCAAAGGTTAAAAAAAAAATTAGAGAAATTAAGTAGGTCAAGTTAGCTGTAACTATGTCTTTTAATCCTATACAATGTCATATTAAAGTTTAAAAAAGAAAAACAACTAAGGTACAGAGAAGTGATATGATCTGACCAATGTCACACAGCTAAAAACCTCTAGATGCAGAATTTAAATTTTTTTAATGTTTATTTTATTTTTGAGACAGAGCATGAGCGGGGGAGGGGCAGAGAGAGAGAGAAGCATAATCCGAAGCAGGCTTCAGGCTCTGAGCTGTCAGCACGGAGCCTGATGCGGGGCTCGAACTCGTCAACCACGAGATCATGACCTGAGCCGAAGTCAGACTCTCAACCGACTGAGCCACCCAGGCGCCCCAAGATGCAGAATTTAAACACTGCTTTGTCTGATTCCGATATTCATGATTCTCCTTTTACACCCCTCAGCAGGTTTCAGAAAATAGTTTTCCACTGAATTCTTGATTTATAGACTTAGGCAAAGAATTTTTAAATTGTCACATCTCATTTTCCTGGAAAGAAATCCCCACCATCTTTGAAATTCACAAAAAGGCCCATGGACATAATTTTGTTGATTCCAGGCAGGACTTCGCTTCAGAACGATGGCATTCCTAACATGAGATCCATGAACTGAGAGTCTTGGCAGCCCAGCCAATCCCCGTCTGCATTAGCTACCTCTACCACTTGGTTTTCTAAGCTCGTCCTGTTAGTTCCAGCTACAGGATCTTCTGGCTCTCAAGAATGCCAGGGGCTCTGTCACAGGCACCCCTCCACAGCAGGATTCTGGAAGCTAACAGTGCCAACTATGAGTTTCATTATCATGTGACCAGTCTAGGGAACTGGGGGACACCTGAGGAAGAGTGTATTTCTAGGGCAATCTTGGGAAAGAACAAGTGGCTATGTGTTTCTAAAAAAATAATTCCAGGGGCGCCTGGGTGGCTCAGTTGGTTAGGCGTCCGACTTCAGCTCAGGTGGTAATCTCACTGTCCGTGAGTTTGAGCCCCATGTGAGGCTCTGTGCTGACAGCTCAGAGCCTGGAGCCTGCTTCAGATTCTGTTTCTCCCTCTCTCTCTGCCCCTTCCCCACTCACACTCTGTTTGTATCAAAAAATGAATAAACCTTAAAAAAAAGTTATAAATAAATAAATAAATAAATAAATCCAGGTGATGGCTCTATAATTTTATTACAGTAGCTTCTTAGCCCCAACCTAGTTTGTTACATTAAAATATGCCTTGACTTCCTCTCCTTATTCTTAGGCTCACTCCTTTCTGCACATTGTGGTGGATGTCCAGCAAAGATCTGTTTCCCACACCAAAAGAAAAGAATGTCAAAGGAATAAACTAACATCTCCTTCTCACTGACTCTAAGCCCAGTACCATATTATGTATTTTACATGTATAAATTTACTTAATCTTACCCTACACTAATAAGGGAAGTGTTATTATTCCTATTGCAAAAATAAAATAAAATAAAATAAAAATAAATAAAGCTGAGGGTCATTTAGATTATTTTTACAAAGTTATGTTCAATAAGTGGGCACAGCCATGATTTATACGTGATTTATTCCATTATGTCTGCTAAGAGTTATGCAGAAGGTGTAAATGCCAGGCACTATTCTAAAATCTTCACACCTATTAACTACTTTAATTTTTACATAATTCTATGAGATCTATATTATTGCTCTGGTTTCAAGGAGAAAGTTTGGGCTTTAAAAGATTAAGCAATCAGCCCAAAGTCTTGTAGATAGGACTTGGCAGAGTTGGGATTTGAACTTGGGTATCCCGGGTGTCAGATTCCACACACAGGAAGTAGGATGTAGGGGAAGCAAGGCCTCAATGGGGTTGGCATTATCTAGAAGATTCCACTGAAGATAGAAGCTTAATCTAGGATTTTATTTTATTTTATTTTTAGAAGTTTATTTATTTATTCTGAGAGAGAAAGAAAGCATGGGGGAAGGGCAGAGAGAGAATCCCAAGCCAGCTTCATGCTGTTAGCACAGAGCGGACTGAGGTCTCAAACTCCCAAACTGTGAGATCATGAACTGAGCTGAATTAAGAGTTAGATGCTCAACTGACTGAGCCGTCCAGGTGCCCCTAATCTAGGTTTTTAAAAACAAATGAGGAGAGGAGGAATGACTTTCCCAGGAGCAGAAATGGGCACACATTAAAGGCATAATTCATAGTGCATAGCTGCACTGAGGCCTCTGAAGCAGGGAAGAAAAATGGGGCTGGAAAATTGTTGTTAAGAGGCCTCTTAACATCTTAATAGAGCAAGTAATGAGGACAGGGTTGGTGTGTGACAGTATCTCTTCTAAATTTAAGACTTTCTCACCAAAATGATGAAAGCTATTCGCTTCCCTGTACCTTCAGTTTTATCCCCAGTGCTCACCTCCACCCCAAACTATATCACGTCCCTCTGTCTTGGGGTTTCTCAATTACTTGGAAAGATCCCTAAATGTTCTCCAGATAAACTTTCTACTCAAACATGTCAGGACTCACGCTGTTTCACTTAGCTGCAGGGCTCATTCTGAAAGGTTCCTAAATGCATCTGGAATGGATTTCTTTAAAATATGTATATGTTTGTCCATTAAACAATTAAGCATCCAACCTTCTGGCCTGAGTGCCTATTGAGTCCACAAGTGGGGGGGGATAGCTTCCACTTTAAGAAATCTCTAGCAATATCGCGCTAATGTATCTTGAACATAGGTCTCATGTATAATCAAAACTTATGCAGTATATAAAAACAAATTAGCATATTATTTGGAAATTCAACCAGGAAACAGTCCCAAGAATATAATCTCCCTACAGTTTATGACTTTTTGCCTGAGCTGGTTTCCTTTTCCATGTAACTGTACTGTGCACATTACACAAACTCTCTCATTGAATCACTGCAACCCACCAAACATTAGGTATAATTACTAATCCCATTTTATAGATGAGGACACTGGAATGCCAGCGCTTAAGTAACTTGCCCAAGATTATAAAAAGAAAAAAAATCAGAATATGCCACTCCAAAATATGCTACTTTGGCATAATGATTATGTTGAGCTCAAGGCATGTGAGAATCAGCAAATGCAAGATTTCTCAGTCCTCCTCTTATCTCCCCACCCGTGGCATAAATTTCCCTTTGTGAAGCTGCCCAACCCTTCTGTACAAGGAATCAGAAAGCTACTCTTATCAATGGGGATTGAGAGTCAGCACCATGATCAGTCTGCATAAAATATCCTAACTAAAAGAAGCCTTGTCTTTTATTAATTTCCCTCATATACTTCCTAGTCATTTCCCCACGATTTATCATCCCTTGAAGCCCAAACTCCCTTTCTTTTGTTAAAGTGGCAATAAGCCTTGGAATCTAATTGCTTGCTTCTGAGTTTTACTTCTTTTCGGTGAATGTCCATACATATAAAATAAAAACGGTATGCCTTTTCTTCTATTAATATGGCTTTTGTTTATCTAATTTGCAGGCCTCCAGAAACTGAACCTAAGAGGGTAGAAGAAATATTTTTTCCTCCCTGACAATTACATGCTAGATGTCAAGGAGCTGGGATTTAGCCTCAGAAATTCTCACTCAAGCTTCAGTATTCTTACATCCATCGGGTATCATTTGTAAAGATCACTACTTTTGTTTTATTTTGTTTTTATTGTGGCCCTACAAAACAAAGAGAGACAAGATTTAAAATGCAAATGGCAAAAAAATGCAAATGGCTTCCAGAAAGGTAGCAGGTGGTGTGGCACTTACCTCACCTTGAAATGTACATGCTTATTATCAAGTTCTTTCCTGGAAAGGAGATCAAGAGGGCAAAGAAAAGACAAATGAGATGAGGGAAGGGGCTCAGGAGATAAGGGAGAGGAAGAAGAATTGAAGGGATGCGAGAAGAGAAGAAAAAGAAGGGGGAGACATGAGGGAAGAGGTAAGCAATGCCCTGTGAGTGTCAAGAACACAGAGCTGAATGTGTTTTCTGCTTGTGAGATTTTCAGACTTCCTGGGACATAAGATCTAAAATAGAAGTAAACCAGACTATAGGAAAGGGTTGAGCAAAGGGTTAATTCTTCCTGAACTCATCCCTCTTCTCTGGTCCATCAAGCTCTGGGGCCCCTATAACTAGCAATACAGACTGTCTCTTTCCCTCCACTTTCTCAACCAAAGCCTGGAAATTGAGCAGATGGCTGTAAAAGCCTAAGAACGGCATCTCCATGGATATTGCTCTACCCATTCTGCAAAGAATATTTGTAGAAGTCTCCAGGTCCTTCTCTGAGAGCACTTCTTTTTTTTTAATTTTTTTCAGAATTTATTAATTTTTTGAAAGAGAGAGAGAGAGACAGCATGAACAGAGGAAGGGCAGAGAGAGAGGGAGGCACAGAATCCAAAGCAGGCTCCAGGCTCCAAGCTGTCAGCACAGAGCCCAACACAGGGCTCGAACTCATGAACCATGAGATCGTGACCTGAGCCAGTTGGACACTCAGCTGACTGAGCCACCCAGGTGACCCTCTCTGAAAGCACTTCTAAATCCCCCTTGTTTGTTTATTCATTCATTCTCTCATACACACACACACACACACACACACACACACCCCACAATTATCACTGAGGTCATTTCTATCATCTGCAAAGTCAGAATAGGTGAGACCACAGTGAAAACAGAAGTCCCTTTTACACTGAGCTTAGCGTGTGCACATTCCTGCCGGGGATGGAGAAGCAACAGGAAATGTTCAGTGAATGCCTACACAGTAAATGTTTAGGATGTAGGGTGTGGGTCCTGGTAGATAGGCATTGTTCTTTAAATGCCTGGCCCAGGCTTGACATCTAGAATTCATAGCCAAGTCTTTAGACCCTCAGTCCAGTGTTCTCTCCACCCTAACAGGAAGATAAGACATCTGCACAATAGCTAAGACAGAAGCAAGGAGGGACCATGCCCTATAGAAGAGGGAGATTTCTTCTAGTGAGATCAGAAATATCCACAAGAAAGAGAAGACATAGCGAATGAGGCATGAAGGCCAAGTCTGTTGTTACATATGTCCAGGTACTGCCCATGAGTGCTAGCTCTTAGTAGTGCTCTCAAATCAGACACATCTAAGACTTCTTTGCAATATCCACTACAAACTAGCAGCTGGTGAAGCTGGGGGCTTCATCCGAATGAATCTTTTTGGTAAAAGGGACTAAATTTCATTTGGAAAAAAGACAGGTAAGGGAAAACTTTTCTCCCTATCCCAGCTCCAAGGTCAGAGGCTTAGAGGGTTGGAAAGGGAATCATTCCTCTTCTGAGAATTACATGTTTCCCAGAACCTATAATCGGTCAGTAGTTTGTCTCTGCTGGAGATTGCTTGTTTTCTATCATTACACTTATATGACTCTAATGCTGAAATCAGTTTGTATTAGTTTCCTATTGCTACTATAAAAAATTACCCCAAAATTGATGGCTTAAAAAAACACAAATTTACTATCTCACAGCTGTCAAGATTAGAAGTCTTCAATGGGTCTCCTTTGGCTAAAATCAAGGTGTTGGCAGGGCTGTGTTCCTTTAAAAGTCTCCAGGAGAGAAACTGTTCCCTGACCTTTCCCAGATTCTAGAGTCGGCCTGCATGCCTTGGCTGTGGTTATCTCCAACTTCAATGCCAGCAATGGCCAGCTGAGTCTTTCTCTGGCATTATTCTGAACTTGACTGTTCTGCTTCTCTCTTTCCCTCATCCTGTGATTACATCATGCCTGCCTGGATTATTCAGGATAACCTTCCTATTTTCAGATCAGCTCAGTAGCACCTTAATTTCATCAGCAACTTTAATTACCTTTGCCATGTCACTAGCACAGCCATGGGTTCTGGTGATTAGGATGACATCTTTGGAGGGCCATTATTATGTCCACCACACAGTTAAAATATATGAATAGCTTTTAATAAGAAACACTGCTTTTATTAGGAAAAGAAAAGCTACCCCCTAAACTAAAGCCACAAAGGTAGACTCTACTTCATCAGGCCCAAGTCACTTGAGATATGTCCGTGTGTGTGTGTGTGTGTGTGTGTGTGTGTGTGTGTATGTTTAATGTACAGAAAAAGAACCTTCTCTTTCGGAAGGAAAGGGCAGCTTTCATTAGCATTCCTATCTCTGAATTTCCAGTTTTCAGTAAGAAAGGATTCTGAAGAAAGTACATTTCAAAATACTAAAAAGGAACATGAAACAATTTAGAAGACATAGCTAATGATCAGATTGAGGGACACTCTATTTTCATTTTAGTGGTCAGAAGCAATTAGATGCAGAGGCGGTGTTTCCTGTAAACCCAGGACTAACCTAGGAGTTACAAGAGATGGAGCCTCAGAGAAGAAAGAACTGGGATAATGTTCCTTCTGTACAGCATTTCCAGGAGGATCACAAAAGATAATGGAGGAGGAGGTGC